>NC_088399.1:87882150-88129650 GCF_034236695.1 Oncorhynchus nerka | reverse complement strand
CTGTATACATCAATGAGGTCGCTCTTGCTGCTGGTGAGTCTCTGATCCACCTCTACGCAGACGACACCATTCTGTATACTTCTAGCCCTTCTTTGGACACTGTGTTAACAACCCTCCAGGCAAGCTTCAATGCCATACAACTCTCCTTCCGTGGCCTCCAATTGCTCTTAAATACAAGTAAAACTAAATGCATGCTCTTCAACCGATCGCTACCTGCACCTACCCGCCTGTCCAACATCACTACTCTGGACGGCTCTGACTTAGAATACGTGGACAACTACAAATACTTAGGTGTCTGGTTAGACTGTAAACTCTCCTTCCAGACCCATATCAAACATCTCCAATCCAAAGTTAAATCTAGAATTGGCTTCCTATTTCGCAACAAAGCATCCTTCACTCATGCTGCCAAACATACCCTTGTAAAATTGACCATCCTACCAATCCTCGACTTTGGCGATGTCATTTACAAAATAGCCTCCAATACCCTACTCAACAAATTGGATGCAGTCTATCACAGTGCAATCCGTTTTGTCACCAAAGCCCCATATACTACCCACCATTGCGACCTGTACGCTCTCGTTGGCTGGCCCTCGCTTCATACTCGTCGCCAAACCCACTGGCTCCATGTCATCTACAAGACCCTGCTAGGTAAAGTCCCCCTTATCTCAGCTCGCTGGTCACCATAGCATCTCCCACCTGTAGCACACGCTCCAGCAGGTATATCTCTCTAGTCACCCCCAAAACCAATTCTTTCTTTGGCCGCCTCTCCTTCTAGTTCTCTGCTGCCAATGACTGGAACGAACTACAAAAATCTCTTAAATTGGAAACACTTATCTCCCTCACTAGCTTTAAGCACCAACTGTCAGAGCATCTTACAGATTACTGCACCTGTACATAGCCCACCTATAATTTAGCCCAAACAACTACCTCTTTCCCAACTGTATTTAATTTATTTATTTATTTTGCTCCTTTGCACCCCATTATTTTTATTTCTACTTTGCACATTCTTCCATTGCAAAACTACCATTCCAGTGTTTTACTTGCTATATTGTATTTACTTTGCCACCATGGCCTTTTTTGCCTTTACCTCCCTTCTCACCTAATTTGCTCACATTGTATATAGACTTGTTTTTTTTACTGTATTATTGACTGTATGTTTGTTTTACTCCATGTGTAACTCTGTGTCGTTGTATGTGTCGAACTGCTTTGCTTTATCTTGGCCAGGTCGCAATTGTAAATGAGAACTTGTTCTCAACTTGCTTACCTGGTTAAATAAAGGTGAAATAAATAAAATAAATAAAAAATGTACAAAAACGCTTTTGACAAATACAATACACTTTGTAGAACCCAATGATATTTATCCCCCAACCACATTATTAACAACCACTGTCATCTCATCCTCCCTTCCACCATTTCAACTCACCCATTCCAATTTTTCCATTGTCCCCTTGGTACACTCCAAGATACTTGAAACCTCCCTTACACTATTCCAGCCCCCCTGGCAAAGTCATGATCCCTCCAGACCATTTCCCAATCTGTAAAGCACACATTTTTCCTAATTTACCTTTGCAGGAGGAGATTCCCTGAAACCTATTTTTTATTTATTTTTACATTTCACCTTTATTTAACCAGGTAGGCCAGTTGAGAACACCTTTATTTAACCAGGTAGGCCAGTTGAGAACACCTTTATTTAACCAGGTAGGCCAGTTGAGAACACCTTTATTTAACCAGGTAGGCAAGTTGAGAACACCTTTATTTAACCAGGTAGGCCAGTTGAGAACAAGTTCTCATTTACAACTGCAACCTGGACAAGATAAAGCAAAGCAGTGCGACACAAACAACAGAGTTACACATGGAATAAACAAACGTACAGTCAATAATAATAGAAACACATATATAAAGTGTGTGCAAATAGAGTAAGGAGGTAACGCAATAAATAGGCCAATACTAGCGAAGTAATTACAATTTATCAAATTAACACTGGAGTGATATATGTGCAGATGATGATGTGCAAGTAGAAATACTGGTGTGCAAAAGAGCAAAAAATTTTAAATAAAACAATATGGTGATGAGGTAGGTAGTTGGGCTGTTTACAGATGGGCTGTGAACAGCTGCAGCGATCAGTGAGCTGCTCTGACTGCCGATGCTTAAAGTTAGTGAGGGAGAAATTAGGCTCCAACTTCAGCGATTTTTGAAATTCATTCCAGTCATTGGCAGCAGAGAACTGGAAGGAAAGGCAGCCAAAGCAGGTGTTGGCTTTTGGGGATGATCAGTGAGATATACCTGCTGGAGCGGGTGCTACGGGTGGGTGTTGTTATGGTGACCAGTGACGCGAGATAAGGCGGAGCTTTACCAAGCAAATACTTATAGATGACCTGGAGCCAGTGGGTCTGGCGACAAATATGTAGCGAGGGCCAGCCAATGAGAGCATACAGGTCGCAGTGGTGGGTAGTTTATGGGGCTTTGGTGACAAAATGGATGGCACTGTAATAGACTGCATCCAGTTTGCTGAGTAGAGTGTTGGGAGGCTATTTTATAAATGACATCGCCGAAGTCAAGAATCGGTAGGATAGTCAGTTTTACGAGGGTATGTTTGGCAACGTGAGTGGAGGCTTTGTTGTAAAATAGGAAGCTGATTCTAGATTTAATTTTGGACTGGAGATGCTTAATATGAGTCTGGAAAGAGAGTTTACAGTCTAGCCAAACACCTAGGTATTTGTAGTTGTCCACATATTGTTGTAGTTGTCCACATAAGTCAGAACCGTCCAGAGTAGTGATGCTAGCCGAGCGGGCGGGTGCAGGCAGCACCCTGTTGAAGAGCATGCATTTAGTTTTACTAGCATTTAAGAGCAGTTGGAGGTCACGGAAGGAGTGTTGCATGGCATTGAAGCTCATTTGGAGGTTTGTTAACTAGTTGCTCCTACCCTCTACTTTTTTGAACATTTTGTTAAAAATCGCGCAACATTTCAGCGCCCTGCTACTCATGCCAGGAATATAGTACGTTCATATGGTTAGAATGTGTGTATAGGAAACCCTCGGACGTTTTTAAAACTGGTTAAATCACGACTGTGGCTATTACATAACGTGCGTTACATCGGAAAGCGCAGGAAAACCTGATCACAGAAAATGGAAATAAATATCCTTGCGCCACTTCCAGCAATTGTTAACAGTGAGCCGAATTAGATAAGACCGAGCATTCAACTCCCACAGCATCCCCATGCAGTCGAGTATCTTGTGAATTTAATCCTCTTTGATTCTTGGTTGAACCGAAAGAGGGGCACGACATACCTCCGGTCTCCGCCCAGATCATTCCGGAAGAGCTCTCTCCTGAAATTTTTTCCAAGACGACAGCTAATGATATGTACATCGCCTACGGATGAATTTATCGCTTATTAACGTTTACTAATACCTAAAGTAGCATTACAAACGTATTTCGAAGTGTTTTGTGAAAGTTTATAGTCTACTTTTTGAATTTTAAAAAATGACGTTACGTTGTGAAATCGCTGTTTTTTTCGTTTATCACACAGTCTACATATAACGATATCTTGGCTTTATATGGCCCGATTTAATCGAAATAAAGACCCAATAGTGTTTATGGGACATCTAGGAGTGCCAACAAAGAAGATGGTGAAAGGTAATGACTGTTTTCTATTTTATTGTGCGGTTTGTGTAACGCCGAAATGCTAATTATTTTGTTTACGTCCCCTGCTGTGCTTTTCTGTTGTAGTGTATTGGTGCATGTTATCAGATAATAGCTTCTCATGCTGTCGCCGAAAAGCATTTTAAAAATCTGACTTGTTGCCTGGATTCACAACGAGTGTAGCTTTAATTTGATACCCTGCATGTGTATTTTAATGAACTTTTGAGTTTTAACTAATACTATTAGCATTTAGCGTAGCACATTTGCATTTCCAGAGCTCTAGTTGGGACGCAAGCGTCCCAACTAGAGGCAAGAGGTTAACACAGTGTCCAAAGAAGGGCCAGATGTATACAGAATGGTGTTGTCTACATATAGGTGGATCAAGGAATCACCCGCAGCAAGAGCAACATTGATATATACAGAGAAAAGGGTCAGCCCGAGAATTGAACCCTGTGGTACCCCCAATAGAGACGTCCAGAGGTCTGGACAACAGGCACACCGATTTGACATACTGAACTCTATCTGAGAAGTAGTTGGTGATCCAGGAAAGGCAGTCATTTGAGAAACCAAGGCTGTTGAGTCTGCCGATAAGAATACGGTGATTGACAGAGTCGAAAGCCTTGGCTAGGTCGATGAAGACGGCTGCGCAGTATGGTCTTTTATCGATGGCGGTTATGAACTATTAGACTCAAACTATCCACATCCGCTTGATTTTTCACCAAAATAACTACATCATCAGCATATGCTGAGAGACGAATAGGAGGAATATCCTCTGAAAGGAACACCCCTTCAATGTGACTTCTATTTAGTCGTGGCTCTATAGCAATGGCATACAACATTCCAGACAATGCACACCCCTGCCTAATTCCTCTACACACCTTAAAAGGAGCACTCAAGCCACCGTTAACTTTCAATACACTTTCAATGTCACCATATATCACCCTGATAATGGCAATAAAACCAGAGCTGAAACCAAAAGCCTCAAAAGTGCACCACAGGTTTTGATGTTCAACTCTATCAAATGCCTTTTCCTGATCAATTGAAATTAGACCAGCATCCAACCCAAAAGCCCTAGAGACGTCCAAAAAGTCCCGAATCAGGGAAATGTTATCCCCTATCTGCCTGCCGGGAACACAGTAGGACTGGTCCATGTGCATGATTTACCCTATCACCTCCCTCAGCCTGTTGGACAAAGCCTTGGACAGGATCTTATAATCAGTGCACATTAAGGCCACCGGCCTCCAGTTTTTTGGCAGTAGGGTGAGGACAGCCCTTCTGCAGCTTATCAGTAGTAACCCTCCGGTCAAACTATCGTTAACTACTGCTAGCCAATCCCAACATAGCCCAAACATACTTTAAAAAGTCAACAGGAAGCCCATCAATGCCAGTGCCCTTCCTCTTTCCATGCAGTGTATAGCTCCGGCAAAGACAATGGTTTCTCTAGTTCAACCTGAGCTCCTGCAAAGACAATGATTGCTCTAGTTCAACCTGAGCTCCTGCAAAGACAATGATTGCTCTAGTTCAACCTGAGCTCCTGCAAAGTCAATGGTTGCTCTAGTTCAACCTGAGCTCCTGCAAAGACAATGATTGCTCTAGTTCAACCTGAGCTCCTGCAAAGACAATGATTGCTCTAGTTCAACCTGAGCTTCTGCAGCCACCTATGGGAGCCCATCAAGTAACTGCTGTGTCACCTCTTTATACTCACACCTGTAGAGCTTAGCATAGAACTCTACTGCCCTCTTTCTAATTTCACTTGGGATAGTGAGCTCCTGTCCAACAGCTGATTTGAGGCAATGAGTAATTCTTCTTTGTCCATTATTTTTCTCTAAACCAAAGAAAAATTTGGATGAGGCATCCATTTTAGAGATTCCCTGGAACTTACTTCTCACCAATGCCCCCTGTGCTCTGATATCCAGCAGGTCTGCCAACGCGGCTTTTTTCAGTGCCCGAATATGGCCTCGATCTCCTGTGGTCTCAACTAACGTCAGGAGTTCCACTATTTCAGACTCTGGGGCGTTCATTGATCTGGTGATGTCTCTGGTGACATTCATTGTGTATTGATTACAGAATTGCTGAATCTGGATTTGCCCTACATCCCACCGCTGTTGAAGAGACACAACACTGTCCTTTTCAGACCGCCACCTCTCAGAGAAAAAACTAAAACATCTCCTAAAGTGAGGATCACTCAATAAAGTTATATTAAAATGCCAGTGTGTACTTGTGGGTTTTACAGCGTTAATGTCCACCACCTCTGTTACTAAACAATGATCAGAACACTGGGGTTTCACAGTGTTAATGTCCACCACCTCTGTTACTAAACAATGATCAGAACACTGGGGTTTCACAGTGTTAATGTCCACCACCTCTGTTACTAAACAATGATCAGAACACTGGGGTTTCACAGTGTTAATGTCCACCACCTCTGTTACTAAACACTGGGGTTTTACAGTGTTAATGTCCACCACCTCTGTTACTAAACAATGATCAGAAAATCCCACTGGGGTTATCACAGTGTTAATGTCCACCACCTCTGTTACTAAACAATGATCAGAAAATCCCACTGGGGTTATCACACTTGATTTACAGACCTGAGATCGATGCTCAAAACAATACAACCTAACCAACTTGGCCAGAGAGATGGTGTTCCCTCTCACATTAGCCCATATATACGGTCTCGTGCCTCCATTTTGACTCTGCCAAATATCACATAGTTAATGTGTTACAATAAAGTGTTTTTAAAAAGTCCTTGAGGCGATGAGGTGCTTTGTGATTTTTATCTAAAATCACTGACTGTACAGTTAAAATGCCCAGCAAGAAATAAATAATCCTCCGTGTTACATTTCTCAATGTTATTTGATAATGTCTCTAAAAAACATACCCTCTCAACTGCCACTACTAGGGCATATACATGTATTAAACACATAATGAACTTTTCATATCTCTGTAACTTTTAATAACCTCCCCTCAACTACCTCTTCAACCTCATATGACAAAGGCAAAAAAACTTTTGGAACAGGATGGCCACAACCCCACTTTTTTTTAGTTTTTATGACTACACACCACTGCCCCCCCCCCCTCCCTCACTCCTGTTGCCACATAACTTAATTTTCCATACTACGGTGCATTTCTTGTAGAAAACGTGTCACTTCCCCCTCTCTTTATTAACTCATACACTACGGCTCCCCTCCCCTCTTTTTATTAACTCATACACTACGCCTCCCCCCCTCTCTTTATTAACTTATACACTACACCCCCTCTCTTTATTAACTCATACACTACGGCTCCCCCTCCTCTCTTTATTAACTCATACACTACGGCTCTCCCCCTCTCTTTATTAACTCATACACTACGGCTCTCCCCCTCTCTTTATTAACTCATACACTACGGCTCCCCCCTCTCTTTATTAACTCATACACTACGGCTCCCCCTCTCTTTATTAACTCATACACTACGGCTCTCCCCCTCTCTTTATTAACTCATACACTACGGCTCTCCCCCTCTCATTATTAACTCATACACTACGGCTCCCCCCTCTCTTTATTAACTCATACACTACGGCTCCCCCTCTCTTTATTAACTCATACACTACGGCCCCCCCTCTCTTTATTAACTCATACACTACGGCTCTCCCCCTCTCTTTATTAACTCATACACTACGGCTCCCCTCCCACCTCTCTTTATTAACTCATACACTACGGCTCCCCCTCTATTAACTCATACACTACGGCTCCCCCTCTCTTTATTAACTCATACACTACGGCCCCCTCTCTTTATTAACTCATACACTACGGCTCCCCCCTCTCTTTATTAACTCATACACTACGGCTCTCCCCCTCTCTTTATTAACTCATACACTACGGCTCCCCCCCTCTCTTTATTAACTCATACACTACGGCTCCCCTCCCCCTCTCTTTATTAACTCATACACTACGGCTCCCCCCCCCCCTCTATTAACTCATACACTACGGCTCACCCCCTCTCTTTATTAACTCATACACTACGGCCCCCCCTCTCTTTATTAACTCATACACTACGGCTCCCCCTCTTTATTAACTCATACACTACGGCTCCCCCTCTCTTTATTAACTCATACACTACGCCCCCCTCTCTTTATTAACTCATACACTACGGCTCCCCCTCTTTATTAACTCATACACTACGCCCCCCCTCTCTTTATTAACTCATACACTACGGCCCCCCCCCCCCTCTCTTTATTAACTCATACACTACGGCTCCCCCTCCCTTTATTAACTCATACACTACGGCTCTCCCCCTCTCTTTATTAACTCATACACTACGGCTCTCCCCCCTCTCTTTATTAACTCATACACTACGGCTCTCCCCCTCTCTTTATTAACTCATACACTACGGCTCTCCCCCCTCTCTTTATTAACTCATACACTACGGCTCCCCCTCTCTTTATTAACTCATACACTATGGCTCTCCCCCTCTCATTATTAACTCATACACTACGGCTCTCCCCCTCTCTTTATTAACTCATACACTACGGCTCTCCCCCGCCTCCCCCGTCTCTCGCCCCATTTACGTTTAAAGAAGAAATCTTCAAACTGCTCATGGCTGGAAAAAAAGTAGAGTAAGAAACAGAAAACACATCTCTTTACAGAGTTGAGACTGGGACTGAACTCTTCCATTTTCTTTAGAGTTTACCTCACTTGTCACTCTCGTAACCACTTTCTTCAGTCTAGCGATTTCTGGGCTTGTCAAACCTCCACCAGTTATTTTTGATATCAGAAACTTTGATTCAATAAACAATTCACTTCCATGAAAAAAATCTGTTACATTATAATCCTGTATATATTTATTCTCTTTTGTCAAATTCAGAAATTGATGTACCCTTCCAATCCCATACCTCCTCAATTCTCTCGCTTTTTTGTTGTGACGCATCAGAGGCCTCACTCTCACCATCATCCTCAGACGAAAACTCCATCTCTACAACCTGTTTATCCTCTCTACCTTCCTGTTAGAATTAGAACCTTCATCACCCCTTAAATTCTTCCTCTTACGCCTCGGTAATTTTAAAACAGCAGCTTCATTTTCCATTGTTTCACTTTTCTCGAACTCCAATTTCATTCTCCAGCATCCCCTCGGCATCCCCTCAGCATCCCCTCCATCGCAGTCTCACCTACTGCCCCACTGCTCTTTTCCCTGCTCTACTACAACATTGCTCTCCTTGCTCTCCTTTCCTATTTCTCCCACCACATCTATAGGTCTTTGCTAAATAAGCTCTGCCCTATCTCGGCTCACTGGTCACCATAGCAACACCCACCTGTAGCACGCGCTCCAGCAGGTATATTTAAATCAAATCAAATTTATTTATATAGCCCTTCGTACATCAGCTGATATCTCAAAGTGCTGTACAGAAACCCAGCCTAAAACCCCAAACAGCAAGCAATGCAGGTGTAGAAGCACGATTTAACTATTTAACTGGTCATCCCCAAAGCTGACACCTCCTTTGGCCGCCTTTCCTTCGAGTTCTCTGCTGCCAATGACTGGAACGAATTGCAACAACAAAAGATCCCACCACCCCTATACATGCTTAGTGATAGTGAGACAAACCTTTAAAACAACTCACCCAATCTATATATTCATTAGAGGTCGACCGATTATAGCGGCATGGCCGATTAATTTGGGTAGATTTCAAGTTTTCATAATCGGTAATCTGCATTTTTGGATGCCGATTATATTGCACTCCACGAGGAGACTGCGTGGCAGACTGACCACCTGTTACGTGATTGCAGCAAGGAGCCAAGGTAAGTTGCTAGCTAGCATTAAACGTATTTTATAAAAAACAATCCATCTTAACATAATCGTATTCACCTTTTCAATAGAATCTAAGGCTGATTTTATGCTATCATACCCAATGATAGCGCCCACTGTTCAACTACATTCTTCCACCAAACAACCTGCTACAGCAGGAATCTTCATCCATGCTCAACCATACGATCAACCAGACACTCTTCTTTAAGAAGTACACCATGCTCAACCATATGATCAACCAGACACTCTTCTTTAAGAAGTACACCATGCTCAACCAGACACTCTTCTTTAAGAAGTACACCATGCTCAACCATACGATCAACCAGACACTCTTCTTTAAGAAGTACACCATGCTCAACCATACGATCAACCAGACACTCTTCTTTAAGAAGTAGACCATGCTCAACCATACGATCAACCAGACACTCTTCTTTAAGAAGTACACCATGCTCAACCATACGATCAACCAGACACTCTTCTTTAAGTACACCATGCTCAACCATACGATCAACCAGACACTCTTCTTTAAGAAGTAGACCATGCTCAACCATACGATCAACCAGACACTCGATCAACCAGACACTCTTCTTTAAGAAGTACACCATGCTCAACCATACGATCAACCAGACACTCTTCTTTAAGAAGTACACCATGCTCAACCATACGATCAACAAGACACTCTTCTTTAAGAAGTACACCATGCTCAACCATACGATCAACCAGACACTCTTCTTTAAGAAGTACACCATGCTCAACCATACGATCAACCAGACACTCTTCTTTAAGAAGTACACCATGCTCAACCATACGATCAACAAGGGGCTCTTCTTTAAGAAGTAGACCATGCTCAACCATTCGATCAACAAGACACTCTTCTTTAAGAAGTACACCATGCTCAACCATTCGATCAACAAGACACTCTTCTTTAAGAAGTACATCATGCTCAACCATTCGATCAACAAGACACTCTTCTTTAAGAAGTACACCATGCTCAACCATTCGATCAACAAGACTCTTCTTTAACAAAAACCACCACCGTTTTATTCATCTGTGACACGTAAGCAACATTCTCATAGCCTACCTTCTCTCCTACGGCGACCAGAAACTCCTGCAGTGACAGTAGCTTCAGTAACACACCTAAAGCTGTGCTGAAGTGACAAGAACGGCATCTCCATGTGGTTCGCCATCAATAAAATAACCACCACCAAGTAAAACAAGAAGGAACAAAAACAGGCGAGAGAGAGAGAAAGCGAGAGAGAGAGAGAGAGAGAAAGCGAGAGAGCGAGAGAGCGATGGAAGGGATCTGTAGAAGCCTGGGTCTGTACTTTGTCAATGGTAGGTTACGGAGGGACTCTTTGGGGAGATTCACCTACTGATCACCTCTTGGCCACAGTACAGTAGACGATATGATCACAGACATTGACCCCTTCTCTCTCAGCTCATTCACTGTCAAGCCGCTAGCACCTCTGTCTGATCACAGCCAAATTACGTTGTTCCTCAAAAGAACAGACATGGAAACAACCAGACATTCACAGCCCAGTAAGCTGTACAACATCAGACATTCACAGCCCAGTGAGCTGTACAACACCAGACATTCACAGCCCAGTGAGCTGTACAACATCAGACATTCACAGCCCAGTGAGCTGTACAACATCAGACATTCACAGCCCAGTAAGCTGTACAACATCAGACATTCACAGCCCAGTAAGCTGTACAACATCAGACATTCACAGCCCAGTAAGCTGTACAACATCAGACATTCACAGCCCAGTAAGCTGTACAACATCAGACATTCACAGCCCAGTAAGCTGTACAACATCAAACATTCACAGCCCAGTAAGCTGTACAACATCAGACATTCACAGCCCAGTAAGCTGTACAACATCAGACATTCACAGCCCAGTAAGCTGCACTACATCAGACATTCACAGCCCAGTAAGCTGCACTACATCAGACATTCACAGCCCAGTAAGCTGCACTACATCAGACATTCACAGCCCAGTAAGCTGCACTACATCAGACATTCACAGCCCAGTAAGCTGTACAACATCAGACATTCACAGCCCAGTAAGCTGTACAACATCAGACATTCATACAGATGGGCCCATACCAGCACAGAAGAAGACCAGAAAGAAACCTAAAACCAAAATATCCAGACACTCTTAGATAACTTTCTGGATTACACATTCACTCACAGTAACGAAGGCACCATTCTAGCAGTACAAAACATCCACTATATATTCAGGCAAACAGCAGAGGAAGCACAATTGAAATTGATAAAAAACAAAAGAAAATAGACCACAGATGACAACTGGTTTGATGCAGATTGTAAAATTATAAGGAAAAAACTTAGAACACCTCCAACCAAAAGCACAGAGACCCAAATAATGGTGAACTACGCCTTCATTACTGTGAGACTATAAAACTCTATAAACGTAACACTCAGAACCAAAAAGGCACAGTACAACAGCAAGCAGCTGACACTAATTGAGGAGTCCATAAAACACAAACAACTTCTGGCAAAATTGAAAAAAATACAAATCTGAAAAAGAGGAATTAACGATACAAAATGGTGACCAATGGACAACTCATTTTAAAACACTCTACAACACTGTTCAAACCGACACAAACGCAGAACATCGCCAAATTCATGAGAAGTTGAATGGATTAGAAAAAGCTATTAAGGACAATCAAAATCCATTGGATTCCCCAATTCCTGACCAGGAGCTCTATAAGAAACTTCATGTTCTGAAATTAAAAAAGCATGCAGACCTGATGGCATCCTAAATGAGATGCTCAAACTCACTAGAGCAACATTTCAATTGGCTATATTAAAACTGTTTAATTTGACCCTGAGTGTAGGTTATTTCCCTGACATCTGGAATCAAGGACTCATAACCCCAATTTTAAAAAATGGAGACACATTTGACCCTAACAATTACAGAGGCATTTGTGTGAACAGTAACCTGGGGAAGGTTTTCTGTAGTATTATAAATGTAAGAGTTGTAAACTTCCTTAATAAGCACAATGTCTTGAGTAAAAGCCAAATTGGATTTATACCAAAACATTGCACAACTGATCATATTTACACCCTACACACCCTGATAGATAAACATGTCCACCAAAATAATACCAAAATATACGCTTGCTTTATCGACTTCCAAAAAGCATCTGATTCTATTTGGCACACAGGACTGTTCTACAAAGTTATTGAAAGTGGTGTAGGTGGTAAAACATATGACATAATTAAATCAATGTATACTGCCAATACGTGCAGCATTAACATTGGCAAGAAAATAACAGAATTCTTTAACCAGGGGCGGGGTCTTCGTCAGGGTTGCAATCTGAGCCCTGCACTCTTCAATATTTACATCAACGAATTGGCCACTATTCTAGAAAAATCCTCAGCCCCTGGAGTTAGTCTCCACAATTCAGAAGTGAAATGCCTACTCTTCGCAGATGACCTATGCCTGCTGTCACCCACAGCACATGGCCTACAGCAGAGCCTGGACCTGCTAGAGCAATACTGCCAGACCTGGGCCCTGGCAGTAAACCCTAAAAATACTAAAATAATGATTTTCCAGAGAAGATCCAGCTCTCAGAGAATTAGACCAAAGTTCTCAATTGGTATAAAACATATAGAGTACTGCACACACTACAATTACTTAGGTTTAAAAATAAGCTCAACTGGACACTTTAATGAGGCAGTGAATAAACAGAGAGAAAGCACGCAGGGCATGCTACACCATTAAAAAAACTAATTCAAATTCCTATTAAAATTTGGCAAAAACTAATTGAATGTGTCATTGAACCAATTGCACTTTATGGCAGTGAGGTGTGGGGTCCACTTGCAAAACAAGATTTCATCAAATGGGACAAACACCCCATTGAAACCCTGCATGCAGAGTTCTGTAAGACTCTCCTACATGTCCAGAGGAAAACTATAAACAATGCATGCAGGGCAGAATTAGGCCAAGATCCACTAATAATAAAAACTCAAAAAAGAGCAATTAAGTTTTGGAAACATCTAAAATACAGTGACCCCCTCTCATATCATTACCAAGCCCTGCAATGCCAAGAGCTGATCAAAGAAAACAGTCCCCTCATCCAGCTGGTCCTGGGGCACAAACCTGTTCACAAACCTGTTCTACTAACACACTGAAGTCTCAGGACCAGAACATTCAATCAATCAGGATAAACCAAATTACAACACAGTCAAAACAAAACTACATTGCTTATTGGGAAACAGAAGCACAAACACAAAGCAAAATGCAGTGCTATATGGCCTTAAATCGACAGTACACAGTGGCTAAATATTTGACCATGGTTACTGATCAAAACCTTAGAATAACCTTGACAAAGTACAGGCTCAGTGAGCACAGCCTTGCCATTGAGAAGGGTAGACACAGGAAAACCTGGCTCCCTGTAGAGGAAAGGCTGTGCAACCACTGCACCACAGCAGAACCTGAGACGGAGCTGCATTGCCTGACAAATGTCAAAAATATAAAACAATAAAGAGAGTGTCATTTCCTCAAATTTGAAACCCGTCAAAGACCTCTCTGATGAGAGTAGGCTACCCGTCCTGTTGGGGGAGGACGCAGAGAGCTGTGGATTGGCAGCGCACTACATTACTGCCTGCCATAAGATGAGGGACAGTGTCTGACGGACCAATCAACCTGCACATGTCCTCTACTGTATGCTTGGTTATTGTTGTTACTGTCCCGTTGATAATTTTGATTCTTATTATTTTCGGATTGTAAATCTCCAAAGTAAGCTTTGGCAATATGTACATTGTTACATCATGCCAATAAAGCAAATTGATTTGAGAGAGAGAGGCTATGTCCCAATTAATTATGTCCCAATTATCTCTCCTTCCTCCCAAAGTGTTAATTTGTTCACTCATTTGAAAGGAAATTACTGGTAGAATAAAAATTGTAGAAACTCCCACTAGCCCATGTCTCCACCAATCCAATGCTTAGATTTGTGGGAAAAAGTGATATTATTGGGACACACCCAGAGACAGGGATTAACAGAAAGTTTAACGTCACATTTTGACATCCTACCTTGTGGTCGTCGGCCATCTTCCGTCCGGCCCACATCTCCTTAACCATGATGTGCCAGAGGTCAACCTCCGACTTCAGGTTGACCTCAAACGTCTCTTTCCTCAGGGTGGTCTTGATCTTCAGAGAGGGGATCCTCAACAGCAGGAAGGGAGCCGAGGAGATCTTCACCTCCTGAGGTACAACAGCCAACTGGTTATTCACAATTCACTACCTGTTATTTTAGCAGGGAGTCCCATTGAGACCAAGGTCTCCTTTTCAAGGGAGCCCTGCATCTCAACAACTTACACAACCACTAGGCAGGTCCCGGGTCAGTTTGTGCTGTATAGAATACAATAATAGAATAGAATAGAATAGAATACTTGGTAACACTTTGTATAACAGCACATAAAGCCGTGTGAGTGTATCTATAGTGTCTCATGATGCGCCCACAGTGCATTGTAACACTAGCTATAAGCAAGCATAGCATTAATAGTTATGATAACAGTACATGACATACACTGTGTTAGGGACTAGATCCCATCATTTACATTAGCTGTATAATAAAGCATAGATTACCCATCTATAAGCACATCAAACATGACTGTCTATTTTATAGCTTAATGTATTCACATTGTAATCTCTATCAAAAAAAGTTGAGTATCATGAATGATATATCACAGAAAGTGTAGTAGGAACGTAGATGCGGAAGGTCGTAACTCACCTCAATGTCTCTGAACTTGGTGATCTCCACGTACCCGGGTCGTCCTACTGTCAGCAGGAACAGCCGTCTCTGGGTCATAGCGATCTTGCCCACGCCGTGGCTGGTCTTGACCGAAGAGGACAGCTTGAAGACACACTCGTTAGCCTCCAGGTGCTCCAGGACTGAGGCCGGCAGGGCCACTTCCTGAGCCTCGGCCTCCGTCTCCTTCCAGAAGGTGTAGAACACTCGGAAGAGTTCTGGATCCACCTGTTTTTGCTGGCCTGCAGGGGGCAGTCTGGAGTTAGGCTTCAACAATTCCTGAAACTGCCATTTATTTATTTATTTCAGCAATTTTGCAACCAATAGAGGGGCAGTTTAAATGTACTGTACTTCACAATTATTTCATAAAGTTGCCTCTGGTGGGATTCTAAGTGTTCCATTCAAAACAAAAGGCAATAGGTGTGCTAGCATGGAACAGAGAAGCTAGCAGGGCTGGGGGAGGAGTCACAGGAACAATAATACACAGCCTTGTTTTGGTTGGCTGGTGAAGCAAGTCCACGGTGCGTGGGTTCACAGGGGCAAGAGACTAAACACACACAGTGTGACTCCTAATAAACACACACTCCACGTGCACAGTACGACTCCTACTAAACACGCACTCCACGACTCCTACTAAACACGCACTCCACGACTCCTACTAAACACGCACTCCACGACTCCTACTAAACACGCACTCCACGACTCCTACTAAACACGCACTCCACGACTCCTACTAAACACGCACTCCACGACTCCTACTAAACACGCACTCCACGACTCCTACTAAACACGCACTCCACGACTCCTACTAAACACACACTCCACGTGCACAGTATGACTCCTACTAAACACACACAGTATGACTCCTACTAAACACACACAGTATGACTCCTACTAAACACACACAGTATGACTCCTACTAAACACAACTACTAATTCTGATAGGGTGGGGGTGGGGGGGTGGGGGTATTCAGTGGTGGAAAAAGTACCCAACTGTCATGCTTGAGTAAAAGTAAAGATACCTTAATAGAAAACGACTTAAGTAAAAATGAAAGACCCCCAGTAAAATACTACTGGAGTAAAATTCTAAAAGTATTTGGTTTTACATATAAATGTAAAGTAAGTAAAAATAATTTCAAATTCCTTATATTATGCAAATCAGACGGCACAATGTTTTCTTGTTTTTTTAACTGACGGATAGCCAGGGGCACACTCCAACACTCCAACACCATTTACAAAATAAGCATGTCTTTAGAGATGACCAGGGATGTTCTCTGTTTAGTGAGTCTGTCAGATCAGAGGCAGTAGGGATGACCAGGGATGTTCTCTGTTTAGTGAGTCCACCAGATCAGAGGCAGTAGGGATGACCAGGGATGTTCTCTGTTTAGTGAGTCCACCAGATCAGAGGCAGTAGGGATGACCAGGGATGTTCTCTGTTTAGTGAGTCTGTCAGATCAGAGGCAGTAGGGATGACCAGGGATGGATGTTCAGATCAGTAGGGATGACCAGGGATTTAGTGAGTCTGTCAGATCAGAGGCAGTAGGGATGACCAGGGATGTTCTCTGTTTAGTGAGTGTCAGATCAGAGGCAGTAGGGATGACCAGGGATGTTATCTGTTTAGTGAGTCTGTCAGATCAGAGGCAGTAGGGATGACCAGGGATGTTCTCTGTTTAGTGAGTGTCAGATCAGAGGCAGTAGGGATGACCAGGGATGTTCTCTGTTTAGTGAGTCTGTCAGATCAGAGGCAGTAGGGATGACCAGGGATGTTCTCTGTTTAGTGAGTCTGTCAGATCAGAGGCAGTAGGGATGACCAGGAATGTTCTCTGTTTAGTGAGTCTGTCAGATCAGAGGCAGTAGGGATGACCAGGGATGTTCTCTGTTTAGTGAGTCTGTCAGATCAGAGGCAGTAGGGATGACCAGGGATGTTCTCTGTTTAGTGAGTCTGTCAGATCAGAGGCAGTAGGGATGACCAAGGATGTTCTCTGTTTAGTGAGTCAGTCAGATCAGAGGCAGTAGGGATGACCAGGGATGTTCTCTTGATAAGTGTGTGAATTGGATATTTTTCCTGTCCTGCTAAGCATTCAAAATGTAATGAGTACTTTTGGGTGTCAGGGAACATGAATGGAGTAAAAAGTACATAATTGTCTTTAGGAATGTAGCTAAGTAAAAGTTGTCCAAAATAACAAATGGTTGTCCATAATAATTACTTTACACCACTGGTAAGATTGAGGGAAATGAAGCAGATTCAATTGACAGATGAATTAGCGTGGCCATTCACTACAGGTATTAAGGTATTAACACATTAATCACAGGGACCAGGGTGATTACGGAGTAGAGGCTAAGAATTATCAACTGGAGTAGGTTCATGATGAGTCCCACACAACAAGGGGTTAACGTAAAAATCAAGACAGACATTAAAACACATACCTTGGTGAAGACACCCTCCACCAAGAAAGAGACAACCCTCTCTCCTTTATCATTTCTCATCTTTAAGTCTGTGTGACTTCCTTACCCACAGTGAGAGCCTCAAACAGCCGGTGAATGGTCCCTTGGTCCTTGACAATCCCAGACTCCTGCACGTGCCTCACAAAGTCCTCCAACTGCATGTGCTTTTTCGGCAGCTGGAACCGCTTGACAGCTTCGTCGTCATGGCACGTCCGCTCCCTCTCGTGGTCCTTCTTCACCCGACTAATCAGGCGTTTGATCTCGGTTCGGCGGTTAGCTTGTGCCCGTTCCCCATCCTGTAGAGAGTCCACCAGGGCGTTGACCAGCTCGCCAGGGAAGATGTCCGTGTCCGTCTTGTAAAGATTCTGAAAGTCTTCCAGTGCGTCCAGACGTTTACCGGCCACTGTGTTGACAAAGCCCCGGAGGTAGTGATAGCAGGCCAGGAGAGAGGAGTCCTCCAAGGCCACCCCGCTGATGGCCTTGTCCAGGAGGGTGATCATCTCCTGGTAGTAATTCTGGACGTAGTGGTAGGCCAGCGGTGGAGGGAACTCAGGAAGCTTGAAGCATCTCACTGGCTTCTGGGGAGACTTCAGACCTATTAGGGTTCGATCACAAAAGTTTCAAGAACTGTGAACAGCATTTTGTTTAGAGGAAACCTTAAAGCAGTTGGCCAATCGTCCTTGGTTGGTTCTTATAAGGTGGAAAACTCAATAGTAGTGGTCAACTACAACAGGGTTTCTCAACTTAGGTTCTGGGGAATACCCCATGTGTGCAGGTCTTCACCGCAACCACTAAACACTCATCCTAAAACCACTCAATGTTCAGAAATCACAAAAGTTAACTATTAGCGTCGACAAGTACCGCTGTCCACCTGAACCTACCACTGTCCACCTACAACCTACCGCTGTCCACCTACAACCTACCGCTGTCCACCTGAACCTACCGCTGTCCACCTACAACCTACCGCTGTCCACCTACCACTGTCCACCTGAGCCTACAAACTACCACTGTCCACCTGAGCCTACCGCTGTCCACCTGAACCTACCGCTGTCCACCTGAACCTACCGCTGTCCACCTGAACCTACCGCTGTCCACCTGAACCTACCGCTGTCCACCTGAACCTACAAACTACCGCTGTCCACCTACCACTGTCCACCTGAACCTACAAACTACCGCTGTCCACCTACCACTGTCCACCTGAACCTACCGCTGTCCACCTACCACTGTCCACCTGAACCTACCGCTGTCCACCTGAACCTACCACTGTCCACCTACCACCTGAACCTACAAACTACCTCTGTCCACCTACCGCTGTCCACCTACCACCTGAACCTACAAACTACCTCTGTCCACCTACCACTGTCCACCTGAACCTACCGCTGTCCACCTACCACTGTCCACCTGAACCTACCGCTGTCCACCTACCACTGTCCACCTGAACCTACCGCTGTCCACCTACCACCTGAACCTACAAACTACCGCTGTCCACCTACCACTGTCCACCTGAACCTACAGCTGTCCACCTACCACTGTCCACCTGAACCTACCGCTGTCCACCTACCACTGTCCACCTGAACCTACCGCTGTCCACCTACCACCTGAACCTACAAACTACCGCTGTCCACCTACCGCTGTCCACCTGTATCTTCTTGAGGGAGTTCTGCATGAGGGGTCCCACCAGGGCGCCCACACCCTCCCCCAGGTTGGGCAGGCTGGCCCCCAGCCTCTTGCTGAGCCGGCTCTCTGGGCTGGAGTATTTACGGGCCATCTCCTGCATGGTGGGCCGCCGCGGAGACTCTGTCATGGACTTCAGCCTGGGGAAGAGGACAGAGGTGTAGGGAGAAGTTTCCCCTAGTTGCTGATCTTTGGTCAGTTTAACATTTCCCCCACTAATGGTTAAGGTTAGGATTGAGGGTTGGGAAGCCAATCCTAGATCTGTACCAAGGGGAAAGTTCACCTTGGATTTAGGATAGACATCAGGGGAAAGGCTGTGCTTATACCAGGAAGGGACCAACATGGGATATGTGTATGAAGATACAGTACAGCAGTGTTTCCATTCCTGGTCCTCAGTACCCAAACGGGTGCCCTTTTCTTTTTTGCCTGCAGCACTTAACACCCCTGATTCTAGTTAAAGGATTGCTGATGAAACCAAATTAAAACCCTACTGAAACCCATTGCATTTGCAATAAAGGTCAACATAAGCTTTACTTTCTTATCTTTCTTTCTCACCTGTAAGTTTCTGTCCGAGTGCTCAGCTCCATGCGTGTGAACGCGTCCATCTTCCTGTTCAGACGATCCCGAAGGAACGAGTGGAAGATGTGTGTCCAACACCTGCAAAGAAGACAAAATACACAACGTTCACAACTGGATCACATGCTGGACAGGGAAAAAAGGTGTAAAAAAGTTAAATATGTCCTAAATATTGTAGGTTGAAAGAGATGTACGTGTTACTGAACAGGCTCTAGTTGTACCTTCTTGAAAAATGGCTGGTCTGCTGGTTCTCTAGACCTGAAGAACTCTTCACTGTTGAAGACCCTGTGCTCATAGTTGAGGTGATGGTGGACTTCTCTGTGGGGGTGCAGTGGTGGTGGTTGGTGGGGGGGTGAGGTTGAGAGTAATAGTCATTGGATTAAGCTTGCCTGTCCTGATATTGAACAGGAAATTGAAGTTGTATTGGTTGTCATAAAGCCGGATTTTGATTCACGCTTCAACGTTTATTCACCGTGGGCCCAGGATACAACCGGTGTAAATCAGTACGGTTACATTCTTACCGAGAGCTCTTTCCCAACAGTACAGTGATAATAATGTAGACAATAATAGAAAACTTTTATTTTTATTTTTTAACAATTTAATAGGATAACTAACAGTGTTGATCACATTTCCAAATAAATCCATTTGATAAATCACCAAGCTTTGCTTATATGAGAAATAGGCATTTTGGTCCAACCCAATACGTATTAACTAGATACAGTAGGCTCAGTTTGGGTCTCAACTATCATAGTAACATAAATAAATATAAATTAGATTATAATATTATAACAACTATGTGATATTATAATACTCATGTACATGTTTTGTCATAGTGAACGACAGTAAACTAAAACACAGTATAGCTAGCTGTCATATGATTTGATGTTAATTTCGGTTAGCCCAGAACTCAAAATGCAGCATAATTTGGTCAGATGCTCAGTAACCATTTATGTTTGCGTAGTCTGTCCACAAGAGATTGGTTTCATGCTGACCTGAAGATGTTGACGATGAGTTCCAGAGTGATGTTCTGGATGTGTGTGTTAAGTTTCCTCTGCCACTGCCTCCTCTGGGCCCTCTGGTCATTGACGTCTGTACTGGACCCCAGGTGACACACGTCCAGGTCATAGTGCATCTGGAGCCCCTCCGCCCTGCACACACACACACACACACACGTAAAAATATTCAGAAAACATGTGGAACTCATATTTGCATAAAACCCCCTTCCCCTATTTATATCAATCCATGTTGTTTGCAGAGCAGATGGACAGTAGCAATATGATCACATAGGACAGCAAACTAACTGGCTGCGTTTACACTGGCAGCCCAATTCTGATCTTTAACCCAATTATTGAAAAATCACTTGATCGGATTGGTCAAAAGACCAATGTGTGTGTGTAAACGTAGCAATCGAGTGTCTTGTCGTCTAGGTCATATTCATTAGGCACCAAACGTAAGAAAATAGAATGAAACAGGGAGGGACAGTCTGAACTTGTCCAATAAGAAATGTTAATTTCCATTTTCCGTTGAAAAACATTTTGCTACGTCGTGCCCTAATGAACATGTCCCAGATCCTTTCCTGTCCTACCGTGTTAGAAAACACTCTCTGGCCGCCAGTGGGACGTCCGGCAGGTCAACCCCGTCGGACGAGGAAGACGACACGATGCCATCATCAATGTTAACCAGAATCAGATCATCTGTTTCCTGTGAGGACAGGGGAAAGTAAAACAACACTCTGTCTCTCTTAGAGAACACGCTGTAATGGAGGAGAACAACAGCCTAGGGTCAAGTCAGCTCTGTCTCTCTTAGAGAACACGCTGTAATGGAGGAGAACAACAGCCTAGGGTCAAGTCAGCTCTGTCTCTCTTAGAGAACACGCTGTAATGGAGGAGAACAACAGCCTAAGGTCAAGTCAGCTCTGTCGCTCTTAGAGAACACTCTGTAATGGAGGAGAACAACAGCCTAGGGTCAAGTCAGCTCTGTCTCTCTTAGAGAACACGCTGTAATGGAGGAGAACAACAGCCTAGGGTCAAGTCAGCTCTGTCTCTCTTAGAGAACACGCTGTAATGGAGGAGAACAACAGCCTAAGGTCAAGTCAGCTCTGTCGCTCTTAGAGAACACTCTGTAATGGAGGAGAACAGCCTAGGGTCAAGTCAGCTCTGTCTCTCTTAGAGAACACGCTGTAATGGAGGAGAACAACAGACTAGGGTCAAGTCAGCTCTGTCTCTCTTAGAGAACACGCTGTAATGGAGGAGAACAACAGACTAGGGTCAAGTCAGCTCTGTCTCTCTTAGAGAACACTCTGTAATGGAGGAGAACAACAGACTAGGGTCAAGTCAGCTCTGTCGCTCTTAGAGAACACGCTGTAATGGAGGAGAACAACAGACTAGGGTCAAGTCAGCTCTGTCTCTCTTAGAGAACACTCTAATGGAGGAGAACAACAGACTAGGGTCAAGTCAGCTCTGTCTCTCTTAGAGAACACTCTGTAATGGAGGAGAACAACAGACTAGGGTCAAGTCAGCTCTGTCTCTCTTAGAGAACACTCTGTAATGGAGGAGAACAACAGACTAGGGTCAAGTCAGGAAGGTCAGCTCAAATGAACTGGACATTCTGTTAACTTCTGTCCTGTATGTCAGTTAGGACATTGAACCACATGATCCTTTATACTATGTAAAAGTAAGTAGAACATGCTGATAAATGATAAAGCCTGATAAATCAGTTTATTAAATGATAAATAAATCAGTGATGCGAGGAACATTGTCAGACAGTGCTGGTGCTATTCTTATCGTGGATACCTCCTGTAGGGGTTCAGGTAACAGCCAATGAGAAGAGAAGTTCATTGTCCATTAAAACAGAAATGTGTCTTTATGCACAATCCAACCCCCCCCAAAAACACACACAAACTCAGCAATGCAGCACTCCTGGAGCAATTACAGATGGCTCATGGGCACATTGGCAGGCGATGGTACCCAGGATGATCACAGCAACCCTCCGGTTGCCCGGCTAACTCTGGGATTCAAACCAGCAACCGCTACTCTAACAACTAGGCTATCTTCCGCCCCAGGAAGGGGTCACTGTCACTATAACGGTCACTACCTGATCATGCTACAGTATTCTATTCTAGCATGGCCATGTACGCTAGTGATATCCATCCTTACCGCGGCCACCTCTTCATAATGGTGCAGATGACAGCCCATGAGGTAGGCGGTGGGCGCCATGAGGAAGTCCAGCATCTGGCTTGAGAGGACGGGGACGAAGGGGTGCTGCCACACCAGGGGGTGGATGAAGAGCATCAGGCTCTCTGCCAGCAGGGTGAGCCGGGCCCAGTCACAGGAAAACAGTACTACCCTCTGCTCTGTCAGCAGGCTGGTAATGATCTGATGAGATTCAGACAGACAGACGGTAACGTTGATATCAGTCCTGGCTTCAAATACATGTGTATTTTATTATTTGTTATTTAAATACTTATTTTCGGTGTATTTAAGTATTTTCTAATAATGGGGCCCGAATCAACTATTGAAAGGATTTTCTAATTATTTCCTTATTTATAGGCCTACTATTTGAACGTTTTTTCCAAATACATTATTTCAAATGCCAAAACAAACCTGGTTCAAATTCCTGGGATTATTTAAGCATTTGTATTAATACTGTGTATTTAAGTATTTCCAAATATATTCCAATATTCAACTACCTGTGTTTAAAAAAAAAAATAATCTAAATAATTACTTCCAAATGACTTTGAAAGTACTTGAAATATCCTACATCGTATTTGAACACAGGTCTGATCGATATCGACATGTCTTTTACCATTCCAAACAGATGAACAGAAACATACTGTACATTTGCACATTATCACAGTCTTTTAGTCTCTTTAATTGCATTGAAAGAAAATATAATGTAGTGGGTTAGGCAGTATAATCCGGCTGTCTGTCCTCACTTGGAGGAGCTGTCGGGGTCTAAAGCACAGGAAAGGCAGATGGAGGTCGAGGTCAACAGCTGGCCGGTCCTTATCCTCCCGGGAGGGAAGCCCAATCTGGAGAGGCCTCAGACTAAACACCTAGGACAGAACAGGTAGAGGAACACAGATAGTTAAATGACACTATTTTAATGTTAGTCACTTAACAATACAACACATAAACATACAATAGACTGGGTGGAGCAGAGAGATTGGCAAAATGCCCATGATTGGTTTTACAGTTCATCCTTAACATGATCTCTACTGTTAAATAATGCCAGTAAATCATAGAGGAAGACAAATGGCTCACCACATGCAGTTGCCCAGGTGGAGGTATGGGCACCAGCGCCAGCTTGGCTGAAAACTCCTTCACCCTCTCCTCAAAGTCCCCCATCCAGCTGGGCTTGAGCTGGGACAAGAGACTGAGCACACACCCGTTAGATGGACACCATGCAGTCAAAACACAACATACAGGTCAATAGGTGTCTAAGATGAGCTGAACTGATCCCTTTATAACAACGGCCCACATCTGGCTGTATTTACTGTTTTGTATTCTCGTTCGGTATTTACTTAAAACACGAAAACCTAGAGGAATGAGAGGATGGTAAGAGGATGGTGAATTGTTCTCACCATGACAGGCAGTCCCTGAGAGCGTTGTAGTAAGGGTATTTAGAGATGACACAGATGCCGTACGCCGTGTAGAGACGGGACGACTTGGAGGACAACCGGTAGCCATTTTGGTGCCCACCATCCTGAGAGAACTGGGACCCAAGCAGACAACCAATCAGAGAGCAATGTTTTACATAGTGACCAATGACCTGATGTGGACAGTAATTGAAATGACATGTGGCTGTAGACTGTATTTATATTTCATGTGTCCTTCTACTTTCCCATAGCAGCAAATGTAAAAGTCTACAAATGTATTTAAAAAGAACATGGACCTAAAAGGGCCAATGTTCCCAATAAATCTTTGTTTTGCTGATGAACATGCTTATGTCCATCCATCTGTCTTCAAATGATAAACCACTCTTTATTGAAGAAGGTAAAGCATTCCAGTGGGCATGGATAAAGCTCAGCCGGTAAGCCATCCCACCTGTATAGGTCTGTAGTACTGCACCACTACAGCATGTGTCCTGTTCCCGAAGACATCAGTAAACACCAGGTAATGGTACGAGTCTTCTCTCTGCTCACTGGCTATCTGAAGACCCCCTGGCCAATGGAAGGAAGCAGACACAAGACCTCATATAAGAGGAATTATAAAACTGGGTGGTTCAAGCCCTGAATGCTGATTGGCCGAGTGCCGTGGTATATCAGACCGTATACCACGGGGTATAACAAAACATTTGTTTTTACTGCTCTAATTACGTTGGTAACCAGATTATAAAATCAATAAGGCACCTCTGGGGTTTGTGGTATATGGCCAATATACCACAGCTAAGGGCTGTGTCCAGGCACTCCGTGTTGCGTCGTGCTTAAGAACAACCCCTAGCCATGGTATATTGGCCATATACCACACCCCCCCGTGCCTTATTGCTTAATCGCACGACACATCCACCTTTGGTGATGAAGATGACAAATATGGAGTTATGAACATACTCCTTTGAGCATTAATATGTAGTGCTATGGTGTAGTGTGTGTGTGGCTAGCCGAAATCACCACGCTGTGTCACCTGGGAAGCAGAGCTGAGGCAGGGCGATGAGGTCCAGGTCCTTGGGGACACTGATGTCCTCTGTGGTGCCACCCCATCCATCGCTACCCTTGGCTACCTCTCCATTAGCCGTACCAGGCCTCCCCCTCTTCTTCTTGATGAAGGAGCGCCTCCTCTGGATCCTGGTGAAGGCCGGGGCGTGACCCTGACCCTTGGTCTCGCTACTCACACTCTCTTTGGTCACAAAGGGTGGGGCGTGCACCTGCAGTACCTCCGTCTCCAACAGGGGGAGCTCTTTGATTTTACCCTGCTGGTGTGACTGGCAGGAAGAGGAAACGTTACATGATATCATATACAGGCCCACATGTGATGCGTATGACTATGTGTCATATGATTGATACGATGTGGTGGAAGCCTAAGCCCACGAAAATCAATGTGTAGCAAAACCATGCAGTGTAGTGAATCTGCACATTTCTGACATGATTTACTAGAGCTGGAAGGAGAGCAGGCAATGGATTATTTTTTATTATTATTATTTTTTATTTTTTTATTTTACCTTTATTTAACCAGGCAAGTCAGTTAAGAACAAATTCTTATTTTCAATGACGGAACAGTGGGTTAACTGCCTGTTCAGGGGCAGAACGACAGATTTGTACCTTGTCAGCTCGGGGGTTTGAACTTGTAACCTTCCGGTTACTAGTCCAACGCTCTAACCACTAGGCTACCCTGCACGATTTGGAATCCGATCGCAGATTTGACAAGCAGAGAAGTAGGGGAAGATTTCATACCATAGAAACATTTTCTCTAACCTGTTGTGTTAATGGTCAAAAGGGCAGTTGTTTGGGAGAAGTTGGAAGAACACGATTGAGTCAGCAGTACCTACCTGATAGAGTTCCCTGAGTGTACTGCTGACTGCTCCAACAACCACACAAGCCTCCAGTAGTCCAGAGGGAACATCTGCCATCAGAGCCTAGACGACAGCAGAGCCAGCCGGACACCACTGACACACACACACGGCCATTGTCTTCTTTTCTGAGTCCAACAGGTGGCGACACTCCTACGCAAAACTCCTCCTGTACGACGTTAGTTCAAACAAATGTGGAATGAGTCGCACTGTCTGACGTAAGACAAATGGTGTTTGTCTACAGTCCATAGATCCAGAATAGAGTCAGAATGATAGGTCTCCTGCTTCTCCTCCTCTACCACTTTCTTCACTTCCACAGGACCCGTCTAGATCAGAATCACCTCGAGGAAAGGCCCATCTCAGTAGAATCATCTGAAACATGGCCTCAGGTCTAGGGAACGACAGATACAGACAGTGAGTTAGGTTAGTCATTCTATAAGTCACTAAGGCCTGATAGAAGTCAGCATATAGACCCTATAAACTAAGATCCTGCATGCCGGCCTGGTAATCATGAAAAACCCATCGTCATCCCATCAGATGTTGGGGCCTGATCACTCAGGCAGCTAACCAGAAACCGATCATTAACATGTTTAACATTAATCCCAAGCCCAGGGGAGGAAATCAAGTATCCGAAGTTACCGTAACTTATCTAAGTGAATCGTCAGGTTGACTTAGTTTTATTTTTTTGTCAACTGTAAAGCAGAAAGGTACGATTTGAACCTCATATAAACCACATACAACATGTTTTCTCCATAACGTATTACTTTGCCTGCATACTTTCCTGTTGTTGGCGATGGTAAAACTACAACAACTAATCAAGCAGAGATAGGGCTTTACTGTTGTTGACGATGGTAAAACTACAACAACTAATCAAGCAGAGATAGGGCTTTCCTGTTGTTGGCGATGGTAAAACTACAACAACTAATCAAGCAGAGATAGGGCTTTCCTGTTGTTGGCGATGGTAAAACTACAACAACTAATCAAGCAGAGATAGGGCTTTACTGTTGTTGACGATGGTAAAACTACAACAACTAATCAAGCAGAGATAGGGCTTTACTGTTGTTGACGATGGTAAAACTACAACTACTCAAGCAGAGATAGGGCTTTCCTGTTGTTGGCGATGGTAAAACTACAACAACTAATCAAGCAGAGATAGGGCTTTCCTGTTGGCGATGGTAAAACTACAACAACTAATCAAGCAGAGATAGGGCTTTACTGATGTTGGTGATGGTAAAACTACAACAACTAATCAAGCAGAGATAGGGCTTTCCTGTTGTTGGCGATGGTAAAACTACAACAACTAATCAAGCAGAGATAGGGCTTTACTGATGTTGGCGATGGTAAAACTACAACAACTAATCAAGCAGAGATAGGGCTTTCCTGTTGTTGGCGATGGTAAAACTACAACAACTAATCAAGCAGAGATAGGGCTTTACTGTTGTTGACGATGGTAAAACTACATCAACTAATCAAGCAGAGATAGGGCTTTACTGTTGTTGACGATGGTAAAACTACAACAACTAATCAAGCAGAGATAGGGCTTTCCTGTTGTATTGCGATGGTAAAACTACAACAACTAATCAAGCAGAGATAGGGCTTTACTGATGTTGGCGATGGTAAAACTACAACAACTAATCAAGCAGAGATAGGGCTTTACTGTTGTTGACGATGGTAAAACTACAACAACTAATCAAGCAGAGATAGGGCTTTCCTGTTGTTGGCGATGGTAAAACTACAACAACTAATCAAGCAGAGATAGGGCTTTACTGTTGTTGACGATGGTAAAACTACAACAACTAATCAAGCAGAGATAGGGCTTTCCTGTTGTTGGCAATGGTAAAACTACAACAACTAATCAAGCAGAGATAGGGCTTTACTGTTGTTGGCGATGGTAAAACTACAACAACTAATCAAGCAGAGATAGGGCTTTACTGATGTTGGCGATGGTAAAACTACAACAACTAGTGACTTCACAATAATAACATAAATGACAGACTGCAAAGAAGAATACAAATATGCATCTTGTATACAACAGGGCACTAACGTAAAACTGCAAAAAAACAAAGCAAAGATATACACTTTTTGGCCTAGATGCAAAGCCTTATTTTTGGGGCAAATCCAACACAACACATCACCGAGTAAGTGACTCCTTATTTCCAAGAATGGTGGTGGCTGCATCATGATATGGGTATGCTTGAAAAATCAGCAAATACAGTGGAGTTTTTCAGGATGAAAAGAAATGGGATTTAGCTAAGCATAGGCAAAATCCTAGAGGAAACCTGAATCAGTCTGCTTAACACCAGAGACTGGAAGAGGAATTCACCTTTCAGCAGAACAATAACCTACAACACAAGGCCAAATCTACACTGGAGTTGCACATCAAGAACACAGTGAATGTTCCTGAGTGACCAAGTTGACTTAAATCTGCTTTAAAATATATGGCAAGACTTGAAAATGGCTGTCTAGACATGATCCCCAACATCTTGACAGAGAATTTAGCAAATAATAAATGGGCAAATATTGCACAAATCTGTGTGTGCAAAGCCCTTAGACTCCCCAAGAAGACTCACAGCTGTAATCGATGGCAAAGGTGTTTCCAACATGTATTGACTCAGGGAGCTGAATACTTACGCAACGATTATATTTCAGCATATTTAATTTGTATTAATCTTTAAAATATGTTAGAATATTTCTTCCACTTTGACAGAGTATTCGGTGTAGATTGTTGACGAAAAAATGACAATTAAATACATTTTAATCTCACTTTGTAACACAATCAAATGTGAAGAAATCCAAGGGGTCTGAATACTATCAGTTATCTCTGGAAAAATAAACATACTTCCGGAAGTTACCATGAATTACTTAGTGAGATTTATTTGCTTTGTTGACACAGTTTAGATATCATCCTGTCATAACTGCCATTTTGTCTGCATGCAGTGCTCATAGTCTTTATTTAACATGTAAATAATTATATTCCTAATACTACATATGACCTATTTGGTCAAAAAGTTGAACTCAAAAGATAAAAACACAACAAAGTCGCCTAGAGTAAGTAGGATTGTGTGATTTATAAAGGACAAGCAGTTTGCTTTTCTCCCCAAAAGGCACATCCGTTTCTTATCATCGGTGCAGCTGCAGTGGTGCTTACAGCAGGTCTATGAAATCCCTGCCCAACATTTTGGACCAGTGAGTAGCCCAACCTTGTGTAATGGAAAACACTAGGAGTAATGTTATTCTCTCTCAAAATCCACAGGGGGGGGGGGGGCTTTAACAGTTCTGCCTGTACACAACTATTCAAGGTGCAGTTCGGAATAGCAATCCATCCAAATGTTTTCTACACAACTATTCAAGGTGCAGTTCGGAATAGCAATCCATCCAAATGTTTTCTACACAACTATTCAAGGTGCAGTTCGGAATAGCAATCCATCCAAATGTTTTCTACACAACTATTCAAGGTGCAGTTCGGAATAGCAATCCATCCAAATGTTTTCTACACAACTATTCAAGGTGCAGTTCGGAATAGCAATCCATCCAAATGTTACAGTAACTCCACAATAATGGCAGAGTGAACAGAATACAAATATAGAAATATTCCAAAACATGCATCTTGAATACATAGAGAGAGGATGTTGAAAAGACGCGTGCACTGTTACTACACTACATGACACCAACGATGGGTTTTAAAATGTGATTTTCCAGAAATAAACGAGCCGATGAAACCACAGACATCTAGTCTGTGCTCTGCTCTGGCAGAACCCGGTCCTCCCGGCCGGTGGTCACACTGGTCATTCTAGTTCTAAACCTCAGGTCCGTCGTAAGTCTGTGCCTCATGGATCTTATTGATAGGGTGCCATTTATAGTCTTAACGACAGGTAGACTGATCTTTGTCCTAATCTATAAACGCATGTTGACTTCTCATTTAAACTACAGAACACAAAAGAGGAAAAGTGATGACAGTATAGGTAGGGGACAGCGTCAGCTGTATTCAGTTTTGACACGGTCTTGACACTTTAAATGGCATTGTTGTGACAAGAAGGTTTGCATCTTAAATTTTTAAAAAGTGGTCCGATTGTTTTAAACCTGACATATAGCTAGCTCTCTTATGACACTTTTAGAAAATACAAGACATCACCAACCTCTATTCAATCGGCTATTTTCCATTAGGTACCTTCGTTGGTGAAATAATGAAGGCGTCAAATGTAACTTTATTGTCGATAAAGCGCACACGAAGCTCCACACAGTACGCGGCTGACCTGACCACTCCACTCACCGGATAAGACCAGAGCAGTGGAGCAAATATCACATTTCAACCGTTGTCGGCTCCATACAACTTCCTGGTAAAAAGACGGCTCATAGCCTACACATATTCAAATTACATTCAGGACTAAAAAGAATCAGACGCAGATAACTCATTAAAACCATATTAGTTCAACTGTATTGCGATTCAATTATGATTTATATTGTCGCCTACAACTACAATCATGTTACAAATAAAACGACTATAAATGTATAGTACTGCTGGTTACAATATGTAGTTAAATGCTGCCATCCAGCGGCTGAGAGAAACATCCATGAAACGCAGAACCCTTTCCAGGGGTGAGAAATGTAACGCGAGAAGAACACCACGAGGTGGGAACATTGTATAAGAGACTGTTGTCAACATTCCCAGACGAGTGGCCCTTTTTGTGCACAAGGTCTCATTTGTGCATTATGTTTAGATCATGTCCAAGACACAGTGGGCGTATGGTACTTAAGTAAAATACTTAAAAGTACTAATTAAGTTTTTCTTTTTTTGGGGGGGTATCTGTACTTTTTTTTTTTTTTGCTTCACTACATTCCTAAAGAAATTCTGTACTTTTTACTCTATACATTTTCCCTGACACTCAAAAGTACTTGTTACATTTTGAATGCTTAGCAGGACAGGAAAATGGTCTAATTCACACACTTATCAAGAGAACATCCCTGGTCATCCCTACTGCCTCTGATCTGGTACACTCACTAAACAGAGAACATCCCTGGTCATCCCTACTGCCTCTGATCTGACAGACTCACTAAACAGAGAACATCCCTGGTCATCCCTACTGCCTCTGATCTGACAGACTCACTAAATAGAGAACATCCCTGGTCATCCCTACTGCCTCTGATCTGGAGGACTCACTAAACAGAGAACACCCCTGGTCATCCCTACTGCCTCTGATCTGACAGACTCACTAAACAGAGAACATCCCTGGTCATCCCTACTGCCTCTGATCTGACAGACTCACTAAACAGAGAACATCCCTGGTCAAACTGATCTGACTGACTCACTAAACATCCCTGGTCATCCCTACTGCCTCTGATCTGACAGACTCACTAAACAGAGAACATCCCTGGTCATCCCTACTGCCTCTGATCTGACTGACTCACTAAACAGAGAACATCCCTGGTCATCCCTACTGCCTGTGATCTGACTGACTGACTCACTAAACAGAGAACATCCCTGGTCATCCCTACTGCCTGTGATCTGACTGACTGACTCACTAAACAGAGAACATCCCTGGTCATCCCTACTGTCTGTGATCTGAATGACTGACTCACTAAACAGAGAACATCCCTGGTCATCCCTACTGTCTGTGATCTGGAGGACTCACTAAACAGAGAACATCCTGGTCATCCCTACTGTCTGTGATCTGACGGACTCACTAAACAGAGAACATCCCTGGTCATCCCTACTGCCTCTGATCTGGAGGACTCACTAAACAGAGAACATCCCTGGTCATCCCTACTGCCTCTGATCTGGAGGACTCACTAAACAGAGAACATCCCTGGTCATCCCTACTGCCTCTGATCTGGTAGACTCATTAAACACATGCTTCATTTGTAAATGATGTCTGAGTGTTGGACGTGCCCCTGGCTATCTGTAAAATAAATAAAACAAGAAAATGGTGCCGTCTGGTTTGCTTAATATAAGGAATTTGAAATTATTTATACTTTTACCTTTGATACTTAAGTATATCTAAAACAAATACTTTTAGACTTTTACTTAAGTAGGATTTTACTGGGTGACTTTAACTTTGACTTGAGTCGTTTTCTACCAAGGTATCTTTACTTTTACTCAAGTATGACAACGAGTACTTTTTCCACCACTGGTAAGACATAGTATTGCAGTCTGGTAGATTTCCAGTCATTTAAATGAATCAAATACCCCCCTTGGTTCAGAAATAGTATGTGATTTATGTAGCTTAGGCCATCAACTGTTTCACCTTATCATAAACAGGATCTTACAGAGTGTGGCTTTAACTGAAAGAGGAAGTTGTGGTTAGCTCAGCGTAGATGACCTGTGGTTTGACCCGAGGTGGAATGGTGATGTGTGATATGGTGTGAAGGTGTAGCTATTCCCTCTCCAGTTTATCATTCATTTTATTACCCTGATAAGTCATCATTAAAGTTTGTCCCTGAATGCACTGATAGCCTTCATGTCTTCTTCGTCTACCAAGATCTTCAGACTGTACGCTGGCTTTCCTCATATTGACCTAAAAACAAACCACCCTCTAACGTTAATATGACTTTATATTACACGTGTAGAGTATTTCATAGATGATGGCAGTTTATTAACATAGTTACATAGCTAATATTTTGTTTTCAAAAGGTAATATATGAGTGCAATACAACAATAAAGCGACAGAAGCCCTTGAGGTTTTTTCTTTTAAAGGTGCATTCAATACAGTATTCTTCCATGGTTCTACATATGAAGGCTCAAGCATATTTACACAATGTATATACAGTCCTTATAGAAAAACAGCTAATACAAATAATCCGCTTTTTATAGCAGCAAAATAAACTAAAATAGTATTTACACTGACTGCAAATACTGTTTTTCCCATTCTTTAAGCAATATCAGCGATAAATTCATTACATAAAATACTATATGCAACTCTCATTGTCCTAAAATGAAATGACCTTATAAAAGTATTTTTAAAATAATCAGAGATGAATGATAGCATTCTCCTATCAAAAGAAAAGAGGGAAATTGAATGAGTTTAATTATCAAATTGAATTATACTTATTCAAAAACACATTTCTGTCTGAAAAGTTAACAAATGAAATATTGGTATTGCAGTGTGACCTCAATCTCATGAAAGAAAGTGAATTGAAAAGCAGATGACACGCTCACACACGTGTTTCAAACACATTCCAGTCCTTCGATCGCTGTAACATTACTGTAAATATAGATCTGTATTTATATATGTTATATTTAAATAAAGTGAAAGCATCCATTTAACATGAAAAGAGCTATATATATATATATAAAACATATCCAGGACTTTTTCTTTTGCAAGTTTATTCTTTTCTTCAAACTTTGTATGTGCAAGTTCTGTGCAGACCCTCTACCCATCACAAAACCACAAATATTTCACATTCATGACTTTAACATTGTCACCTGATGGAATCAAGGAAATGCAAACTCCCAGCAGGCCTTTCAACATAGGCCACTATGTCAACATTCCAGAGTCAACAGCTAGATGTTCAGGGAAACTATCATACACTTCCTTGCATCTTAGAAACACTCAAGTTGCACTTCAAGTATTCAACAAGGCATGGTTCTTCTCTAAAAAACCTAACCAATACTATGCTTATTTAGCTACGAATACATGGTTGTTGTTTTTCATACAGTATAACTATGATTCACATACATACAGCCATGCATTAAAAAAGTTCACCCCATCCCAGAAACTTAACACTTCCACCCTTGCTTACAGAGGCAGAAAACATTATTGCAACAATCGTCTGATTTGTCAAATACTTCATGCTCTCTGTTTGTTTACACTTCAAGTTTGGTTTGAATCTCCTCTTGACACTCTGAAAAGATTTCAGCTTTTTGTTTTTCAGTTCGACACATTAATGAAGGTTAAATTACACGTTCACAAATCTTCCTCTACTGATTAACACGTATCCTTAACAAGAGTCTGTAACTTCAATATAATAAACACATAGGAGAAGGAAGCCATATCTCATATACGGTAAGTATTCGTGTAGAAACACAGCTAACCTGGATGTAGTAATTGGGTAGTCCCAGCTCTATAGCCCTAAGGCTCTGATCTGACCTCCTGGGGCCTGTCACAGCAGAGACACATGGGCCTGTAAAGCCATAACCAGCATGCTCACACACAACAGACAGACTAGAGCCATAATGAGTTCCACAGTGGAGCTCTACTCCCTTCACTAGTTTCCACACTCAGTCCACCATGTCGTCTATAGAATAATGCAACTGAGCCCCCATTCTGGCTCAGGGTGCATGTAGGCCATGCAGAGCCAACATGGTGTGTTAACATTTAGCTAAGGCCGCTTCAGATAACAGCACAACTCGCCACAAGGCCCAAACCATGCAGCAACTAGGTGTTAAATGTAAATGCACTACAAGTGAGAGGATATAACTCCTCTTTTCTATTTTTTACCTCATTTTCTCCCCAATTTCGTGGTATTCAATTGGTAGTTACAGTCTTGTCTCATCACTGCAACTCCTGTACAGACTCAGGAGAGGCAAAGGTCGAGAGCCGTGCGTCCTCCAAAACACAACCCAACCAAGCCACGCTGCTTCTTGACACAATGCCCACTTAACCCAGAAGCCAACAGCACCAATGTGTCGGAAGAAACACCGTGAACCTGGCGACCGTGTCAGCGCGCACTGTGCCCGGCGCGCCACAGGAGTCGCTAGTGCGCCATGGGACAAGGACATCCCTGCCGGCCAAACCCTCCCGTAACCCGGACGACGCTGGGCCAATTGTGTGCCGCTCCATGGTTCTCCCGGTCGCGGCCGGCTGCGACAGAGCCTGGATTCTACCCCAGAATCTCTAGTGGCACAGCTAGCACTGCGATGCAGTACCTTAGACCACTGCGCCACTCAGGAGGACCCTGGATATGAACTCTTCTATCAAGACCCATTACTTCAGTTAGAAAAATAAAAGGAAGACCTATATGGTAGGAAAATAATCAACTTGAATTCCTGCACAGTTTAAGTTCTGCCTAAGTGCTCCTCCCCCAAAACTCAGACTTACACCCCCCCCCCCCCCTCCATGAGCAGGCACTCCCACATTTGACAAACATCTAGCTAGTATTAGTTACATCCTCAAACAAACGTCAGCAGCTGAAATTGTGCAGCGAGTGACACAATCCATTAACAATGCAATTGAAACAAGACAAAGAGAACGAATTGAAGCCTGAAATGTGTTGCTCCTCTGTTTGACAGAAGAGCTTCCAAGCTCCTCAACTTCTGTCCTCCGTTTGGTATGCAATTCTCCCTAACTCCAATGCAGCATTGAGATTCTTTCTCATTTCCTAAAAGTGTTTCTGTTCTCCGTCAACGGTGAGGCCCTTGTGATCTCAGAAGGATATATTCTGAAAGGTGGAAAAAAGGATCCTTACTATAAATTACTAAAGAGGATACAGATATATTTGTGTGGATCAGCATTTCCCCAAACTCGCTCCTGGGGACCACAAGGGGTGCCCGTTTTGGTTTTTGATCTAGCACTACACAGCTGATTCAAATAATCAAAGCCTGATGATGAATTCATTATTTGAATCAGCTGTGTAGTGCTAGATCAAAAACCAAAACGGGCACCCCTTGTGGTCCCCAGGAGCGAGTTTGGTAAATGCTTGTGTACAGTTGATATAGTGTAACTCAGGTGTGTCAAACTCATTTCACAGAGGGTCGAGTGTCTGGCGTTTTTAGTTCTCCCTTTCAATTTAGACCTAGACAACCAGGTGAGGGGGAGTTCTTTATTAATTAGTGACCTAAATGTATCAATCAAGTACGAGGAAGGAGCGAAAACCAGCAGACACTCGGTTCTGTGTGGAATGAGTTTGACACATGGTGTAACTGGTCTTATTACAATTTAGTATGTCATAACAGTTAGAAATTCAATAATTAGGAGAACTGATTGATTTACCAAACAATGCCTTCCTCCCCCTCCTCTCCTAACTGAGAAATCACCTCCTTATACATGTGCAGTTTCCTCTTAAAGCCACTAAAAACCTTTTAAGTCCAAAAAGTAATACATCAACCCTGTAAATGATACCGGGCCTGGCCCATTTGGTGATAACAATGTCCTTCTGCAACATAATGTCAAAAATATATAGAGGAAAGTAAACTAAATAATCATGTTCAATCAAAACAGCAATTTTCTGCATTTTCAAATGCTTCACTTATTAGAAGAATATAATATTTCTTAGAGACTCTTCGTCTTTTCCTTCATCTTGACCCTTGAATGGAAGTGAGAGTGAAGTGCATGTCTTTTTCCAGAGATCCCAGCTCAGCGCGTGAACGTTGGTCGCATGTGTATCCACCGTCCCCTGATCTGTCCTGTCCAGTTGGACCGCCTCGATCGCGGCCCCTGGTGGCCCTGAGAGGGAGAGACGTCTGTCCTCTCCTCGCCACACCACAGTCCTTAGAGTGTGACGAGCGAGAGACAGGCCCCAAATGAAATGAAATACAAGTCAAAACCTTAACACATCATGGCCCATGTGTGTCTTTGAGAAAGCGGTCGGTCAAGCCCAGCCATCAGCAGATTATTGGGTGGCAATGGCCCGGTTGTAAAAAAAGGAATGTCGGTTTTTATTTTTTGATGATCGTTGCATTGCTATGGTTACAGTAAGCTCCGACCTTTCCAGTTAATTGGCGATCACATCAAATTACAGAGTGGACTCGCACTGCACTTTACACGTAGTGGTGGCACCTTTCTTTGTCAGTTTTAGAACACTGGGTTTCTCCGTGACGCTGTTATCGGACACGGGTCCTGTTAGAGCCTTCTGCTCGCCCTTGGCCTCCGCGTCGCCGTGACTTGGGTAGATGACCAGGAACCAGGCGGTGAGGAAACCCAGGAAGGAGCCGCCGGACGCCACCATGGGGATGACCCGCACACTACCCGTGGCGTCCACTGCTGCGCCCAGCGCCGACGCCACCAGGATCTGGGAGATGTACACCTGGCACGACAGGATGGCACAGTCGATGCCGAAGCCCCGCTTGGAATTCCCCGGGCTGTGGTGGATGTACTGGGAGAGAGGGAGGGGAGAGGAGAGAGGGAGGGGAGAGGTGAGAGGGAGACAAGAGAGAGGGAGAGAAGAGAGCAGCGAGGGAGAGTAGAGAGAAGCGCGAAGAGAGAAGGAGAGAAGAGAGAGGAGAGTAGAGAGGGGAGTGAGGGAGAGTAGAGAGAGGGAGATTAGAGAGAGGGAGAGTAGAGAGAGGAGAGTAGAGAGAGGAGAGTAGAGAGAAGAGAGAGGGAGAGAAGAGAGAGGGGAGTGAGGGAGAGTAGAGAGAGGGAGAGAGGGATAGTAGAAAGAGGGAGAGTAGAGAGGGTAGAGAGAGGGATAGTAGAGAGAGGGAGAGTAGAGAGGGATAGTAGAGAGAGGGACAGTAGAGAGAGGGAGAGTAGAGAGAGCAGCGAGTAGAGAGAGGGAGAGAAGAGAGAGGGGAGAAGAGAGAAGAGAGTAGAGGGAGAGGGACAGTAGAGAGAGGGAGAGAAGAGGGAAGGAGAGGAATAGTAGAGAGAGGGGGAGAAGAGGGAGGGAGAGCAGAGAGAGCAGCGAGAGGGGGAGTAGAGAGAGGGAGAGAGGGATAGTAGAGAGAAGGAGAGAAAAGAGAGAGGGATAGTAGAGAGAGGGAGAGAGGGATAGTAGAGAGAGGGAGCGAGGGATAGTAGAGAGAGGGAGAGAAGATAAAAGAGAGAGGGAGAGAGGGATAGTAGAGAGAGGGAGAGAAGAGAGAAAAGAGAGGGATAGTAGAGAGAGGGAGAGAAGAGAGAAAAGAGAGAGAGAGAGGGATAGTAGAGAGGGAGAGAAGAGGGAGGGAGAGGAATAGTAGAGAGAGGGAGAGAAGAGGGAGGGAGAGGAATAGTAGAGAGAGGGAGAGAAGAGGGAGGGAGAGGAATAGTAGAGAGAGGGAGAGAAGAGAGAGCAGCGAGAGGGAGAGTAGAGAGAGGGAGAGAAGAGAGTAGAGAGGGATAGTAGAGAGGGAGAGAAGAGAGAAGAGAGGGAGAGGGATAGTGGAGAGAAGAGAGAGGGAGAGTAGAGAGTGTATAACTAACTAACTAACCTGTTATGTCAGTGTATACTAACTAACCTGTTATGTCAGTGTATACTAACTAACCTGTTATATCAGTGTCTACTAACTAACCTGTTATATCAGTGTGTAACTAACTAACCTGTTATGTCAGTGTATAACTAACTAACATGTTATATCAGTGTCTACTAACTAACCTGTTATATCAGTGTCTACTAACTAACCTGTTATAGTGTGCAACTCACTAACCTGTTATATCAGTGTATAACTAACTAACCTGTTATATCAGTGTGTAACTAACTAACCTGTTATATCAGTGTCTACTAACTAACCTGTTATAGTGTGCAACTCACTAACCTGTTATATCAGTGTCTACTAACTAACCTGTTATATCAGTGTCTACTAACTAACCTGTTATATCAGTGTCTACTAACTAACCTGTTATATCAGTGTCTACTAACTAACCTGTTATATCAGTGTCTAACTAACTAACCTGTTATATCAGTGTCTACTAACTAACCTGTTATATCAGTGTCTACTAACCTGTTATATCAGTGTCTACTAACTAACCTGTTATATCAGTGTATAACTAACTAACCTGTTATGTCAGTGTCTACTAACTAACCTGTTATATCAGTGTATAACTAACTAACTAACCTGTTATATCAGTGTGTAACTAACTAACCTGTTATATCAGTGTATAACTAACTAACTAACCTGTTATATCAGTGTGTAACTAACTAACCTGTTATATCAGTGTCTACTAACTAACCTGTTATATCAGTGTGTAACTAACTAACCTGTTATATCAGTGTGTAACTAACTAACCTGTTATATCAGTGTCTACTAACTAACCTGTTATAGTGTGCAACTCACTAACCTGTTATATCAGTGTCTACTAACTAACCTGTTATATCAGTGTCTACTAACTAACCTGTTATATCAGTGTCTACTAACTAACCTGTTATATCAGTGTCTACTAACTAACCTGTTATATCAGTGTCTAACTAACTAACCTGTTATATCAGTGTATAATAACTAACTAACTAACCTGTTATATCAGTGTGTAACTAACTAACCTGTTATATCAGTGTATAACTAACTAACTAACCTGTTATATCAGTGTGTAACTAACTAACCTGTTATATCAGTGTCTACTAACTAACCTGTTATATCAGTGTGTAACTAACTAACCTGTTATATCAGTGTGTAACTAACTAACCTGTTATATCAGTGTGTAACTCACTAACCTGTTATATCAGTGTCTACTAACTAACCTGTTATGTCAGTGTCTACTAACTAACCTGTTATATCAGTGTCTAACTAACTAACCTGTTATATCAGTGTGTAACTAACTAACTAACCTGTTATATCAGTGTATACTAACTAACCTGTTATATCAGTGTATAACTAACTAACCTGTTATATCAGTGTCTACTAACTAACCTGTTATATCATTGTTTACTAACTAACCTGTTATATCAGTGTGTAACTAACTAACCTGTTATATCAGTGTGTAACTAACTAACCTGTTATATCAGTGTGTACTAACTAACCTGTTATATCAGTGTATACTAACTAACCTGTTATATCAGTGTATACTAACTAACCTGTTATATCAGTGTCTACTAACTAACCTGTTATATCAGTGTATACTAACTAACCTGTTATATCAGTGTATAACTAACTAACTAACCTGTTATATCAGTGTCTACTAACTAACCTGTTAAATCAGTGTCTAACTAACCTGTTATATCAGTGTGTAACTAACTAACCTGTTATATCTGTGTTTACTAACTAACCTGTTATATCAGTGTGTAACTAACTAACCTGTTATATCAGTGTGTAACTAACTAACCTGTTATATCTGTGTGTAACTAACTAACCTGTTATATCTGTGTTTACTAACTAACCTGTTATATCAGTGTGTAACTAACTAACCTGTTATATCAGTGTTTACTAACTAACCTGTTATATCAGTGTGTAACTAACTAACCTGTTATATCAGTGTATACTAACTAACCTGTTATATCAGTGTGTAACTAACTAACCTGTTATATCAGTGTGTAACTAACTAACCTGTTATATCAGTGTGTAACTAACTAACCTGATATATCAGTGTGTAACTAACTAACCTGTTATATCAGTGTGTAACTAACTAACCTGTTATATCAGTGTTTAACTAACTAACCTGTTATATCAGTGTGTAACTAACTAACCTGTTATATCAGTGTATACTAACTAACCTGTTATATCAGTGTCTAACTAACTAACCTGTTATATCAGTGTCTACTAACTAACCTGTTATATCAGTGTCTACTAACTAACCTGTTATATCAGTGTTTACTAACTAACCTGTTAAATCAGTGTATACTAACTAACCTGTTATATCAGTGTATAACTAACTAACTAACCTGTTATATCAGTGTCTACTAACTAACCTGTTATATCAGTGTCTACTAACTAACCTGTTATATCAGTGTTTACTAACTAACCTGTTATATCAGTGTTTAATAACTAACCTGTTATATCAGTGTGTAACTAACTAACCTGTTATATCAGTGTGTAACTAACTAACCTGTTATATCAGTGTCTACTAACTAACCTGTTATATCAGTGTGTAACTAACTAACCTGTTATATCAGTGTCTACTAACTAACCTGTTGTATCAGTGTATACTAACTAACCTGTTATATCAGTGTGTGTACTAACTAGTATAGATCCTTACCTCTTTCATCTCATGGTATTGTCCCAGGAGGGCATAAGGGCAGTAGGAGATGCTCATGGAGATGATGCCCATGCTGCTGATCATCACCATGGAGACGTAGACATTGGGGAAGATGGCCATGACAGCTGTACCGATGGAGAAGCCCAGCGTACCCAAGACGTAGATGACCTTGATGCTCAGGTCAAAGTTGTCCAGGTACTTCTGTAGTACGGCTGCAAACAACAGAATAGAATCGTCTATAAGCATTTGGGAATATAAACAAGGAGATGCTAAATCAAATGTATTTTATAAAGCCCTTTTTAGGTCAGCAGGTGTCACAAAGTGTTTTACAAGATACTCAGTCTAAAACCCCAAAGAACATGCAAAGCAGAAGCGAAAGCACATTGGCGACGCTGGAAACCTAGATTTCATGTGGCCTGGAATAGGTTGGTTTGGGTGACTCCAGTGTTATCCACACCGTGGCTCAACTGAATGGGTAGGTTGGTTTGGGTGACTCCAGTGTTATCCACACCGTGGCTCAACTGAATGGGTAGGTTGGTTTGGGTGACTCCAGTGTTATCCACACCGTGGCTCAACTGAATGGGTAGGTTGGTTTGGGTGACTCCAGTGTTATCCACACCGTGGCTCAACTGAATGGGTAGGTTGGTTTGGGTGACTCCAGTGTTATCCACACCGTGGCTCAACTGAATGGGTAGGTTGGTTTGGGTGACTCCAGTGCTCAACTGAATTAGGTTCCACACCGTGGCTCAACTGAATGGGTAGGTTGGTTTGGGTGACTCCAGTGTTATCCACACCGTGGCTCAACTGAATGGGTAGGTTGGTTTGGGTGACTCCAGTGTTATCCACACCGTGGCTCAACTGAATGGGTAGGTTGGTTTGGGTGACTCCAGTGTTATCCACACCGTGGCTCAACTGAATGGGTAGGTTGGTTTGGGTGACTCCAGTGTTATCCACACCGTGGCTCAACTGAATGGGTAGGTTGGTTTTTGGGTGACTGAATGGGTAGGTTGGTTTGGGTGACTCCAGTGTTATCCACACCGTGGCTCAACTGAATGGGTAGGTTGGTTTGGGTGACTCCAGTGTTATCCACACCGTGGCTCAACTGAATGGGTAGGTTGGTTTGGGTGACTCCAGTGTTATCCACACCGTGGCTCAACTGAATGGGTAGGTTGGTTTGGGTGACTCCAGTGTTATCCACACCGTGGCTCAACTGAATGGGTAGGTTGGTTTGGGTGACTCCAGTGTTATCCACACCGTGGCTCAACTGAATGGGTAGGTTGGTTTGGGTGACTCCAGTGTTATCCACACCGTGGCTCAACTGAATGGGTAGGTTGGTTTGGGTGACTCCAGTGTTATCCACACCGTGGCTCAACTGAATGGGTAGGTTGGTTTGGGTGTTATCCACACCGTGGCTCAACACGGGTGTTGGTTTGGGTGACTCCACACCGTGGCTCAACTGAATGGGTAGGTTGGTTTGGGTGACTCCAGTGTTATCCACACCGTGGCTCAACTGAATGGCACCATGATTTAGTGACCAGTAGCTAGTACAACATTCCTCTGGGTGTTTAGATCCTGGGTTGCTGTACAGCTCTTTGTGAGTAGTCTGACTGTACTTGTACAGGTGGTCTCAGCTCACTAGCTCATCACGGTCTAACCCTCCAGCATGTGAACAGAGCCACAGATAGCACCATGGCTGAAGACTGTGTGCACATTGTTCACTACCGTGGTCTCAGCTCACTAGCTCATCACGGTCTAACCCTCCAGCATGTGAACAGAGCCACAGATAGCACCATGGCTGAAGACTTTGTGCACATTGTTCACTACTGTTTTTATGGCTGCCTCAAAGCACACGGCCTACACATGCGCTCATTCATTCATTGTTCACTTCATTTATTTTTTTGTTCACTCGTTCGCTCATTCGTCCGTCCATCCATCCTTCCTTTCACCCATCATTCAACTCAGTGACTGGTCAGAGACCTGAGCAGGAGGCAGCTGTCAGGGCGTAGATGACCAGCCCCCAGCAGCCCATCTGAACTCCTTTGTGGTAGTTCTGCAGTTCCGTGGAGTTAGCAGGAGCCTGGAGAGAGAAGATAAAACAACTCAGCTTGGTTACTGAGAAAGAATGTGAGGCTGGTAGCCCAGAGATTAGAGAAGCAGGCGAGCAACCAGAGTTTAGCAGGTTCAAATCACAGGTTGGCAGGAAAATCTGGTGAGTAATCTGAGTGAGTTTTTTTGTGTGATCAATAGTTTTTTATTTGCAGAAGACAAGGATATGTACATTTATGCCAAAAAAGAAAACTTTGCCCAAAATAAATACAATTGGCTTTATAATAACGTGACACAATGACCTTGGAGTCCCAGCAGCCTTACCGTGGGGTCTCCATGGTAGATGACCTGGCCCATGAAGTCAGTGTAGAAGACGGCCTCAGCTATGATGGAAAACCAGGTGAGGAGATGACAGACACACAGCCTCATCAGCTCTGGAGGCATCTTCAGCATGGACAGCCACAGCAGCCTGACCGTGGTCTCCGTCTCCCCCTCCTCACTCTCTGTGTCCCCGCTGGAGTTGGTGTTGCCTGACTGGTGGCGCGCTCTGGGGTTCTGCTGTTTCCTCTTCTGTCTACGCTGCACCTCGTAGATGTCGTTCAAGCTGCGCGAGGACTTGATGAGCAGCGCGGCGTTGGCTCGCCGGTAGCGGTAACGGTGGGAGCCCACGCGGCCGTAGTAGGAGAAGGTGCAGGACGGCTGGCGGTAGAAGACGTGGCGGCGGTGCCGCGTGGAGGCGTTGGTGCTGGCCGAGTTCTTCATGACTGAGCGGGCGTGCCCGTTGGCGCCCTGGCCCAAGCCGTTGGCGTGCGCCCGGCCGTTGGGCGTCTTCTGCTCGTTGACCTGGTTGTTGAGCAGCTCCTCCTCCTTGTCGCAGTCCTGCTCCTGCAGAAACTGGGACAGCCGGCAGATCTTTTTGGAGGTTTTGAGGAGGTCCTGGCTGCCTGTGCTGCTGCTGCGGCGTGGTGGAGAGCCGTGGTGGGATGACAGGTGGTCGGCGAAGATGGAGGGCTCGATATGGCGCAGGAACAGAGCCTCGTGGTCCAGGTGATCTAGTGTTGCATCGGCCATTTGCAGCACAGAGTCAGACTTGGACCTCACCATCTCCACATCCAGGAAGTCCATGTTAATGTCGCGCAATGAGCGCCCGTCCTCGCCCCCCTCTCCGTAGAACTCGTAACGGTCACAAGGGTCATAGATGTCGTCCTCTCCAATGAGCTCCATGTGGGGGGTGTTGTGGCCGTGGAGCTTCCCCAGGGTGTCGTTGACCTTGTTGACAGTGGAGGAGGCGGCGTCAGCCTCCTCGTCCAGCCGGTCCTGCTGGGGGCTATACCGCTGCTCCTCGATGCTGAACAGATGCAGAGCCACCGAGATGGTGAACAAGATGGCGGCGAAGAAGAAGAGGATCTGCTCCTGGGACTTGAAGATTGAGCCCAGGAAGGTGTGGGTCCAGTCCAGACCGCCCAGCGCGTAGCCCACCGCTCCCCCACAACCTGGCGCAGACACACACATCATTTCCTGTTTGAGAATATTCAATCTATCAAAACTTTCCCAGACATTACAGACACAGGTATGTGATGGAAATATCCTGCTACTAAGACGTGTGTCATACCAGAGGAGAAGGCGTGGATGTTGAGGGCCATGTCTTGCTCTTCAGTGTCTGCCACGTCTAGTAGGTAGGCCCTTATGGGACCCTCTGTTGCGTCTGCACTGAAGTCCAGCACCACCACTCCGAGCACCGTCAGAACGATCCCTATGGGCTGGTTATTTGGCACGTCGCCGACGGCAAGACCTTGACCACAAACAGAGACTGAGTTAGTATCCTAGCCGGTATAACAGGTTCAGAAAATCAGACCTAATTCACAGACAGAGAGAAAGTTGGACACAGAGACCATTCCATTCCATTATACATATATTGAAAAGCAATATCCATCTTAGTTCCTTTCAACTCTCCAACTAGGAGCACACTGCTGGATCGATAGGGAGAGAGAGATGAAAAGAGAGAGAGAGAGATGGAGAGAGAGTTGATAGAGAGATGGAGAGAGATAGAGCGAAAGAGAGATGAAAAGAGAGATGGAGAGATGAGAGAGATGGAGAGAGAGCGAGAGAGATGAAAAGAGAGATGGAGAGATGAGAGAGAGGTGGAGAGAGAGAGAGATGGAGAGAGAGATTTGCACATGTCAATCAATACCCGATTAGTGGGTTAGGCCTTCTTACACAGAAACACACAGGACACACACATACACACACAGGGTACACACACAGGACACACACACAATAGATCCCGAGTTCATACAACCAGTAGGCCTAGGCTACATAAAACATTTTTTTTTAAAGCAATGAGTCTGATGCAACAGATCAGAACATTTAACTTTAAAATGTTGATAAACTATTAGCAACGCACACAAGTCAGGAGGCTACGTGCGAATGTTCATTATACTATTAGCGGAAAACACAGTCAAAAGCGCACCCCATGTGCAAAGAGGTTTCATGTGACAGATGAAAATAACCCTTAGACATGTAGAAATGTATGTAACGTGCTGAGGAAGCCTGCCTTCCGTTGCCTATGTATTTGCTGTTTGAGATGCTGCAGCAGCTCTCTCAACTGTCTGACAGATTTGTCTGCTCAACGGCTCTGTATCTGTACTCTGTTCAGATGATAACATACATAACAAATATACTATACACACACGCCAATTTAATTCCATTAAATTATGCAAATTAACCCATAGACCGATAAACAAGACCAGTCAAATGGATTTCCACCAATGAAGAGGCTAATTCAATAATATTTCATATTTATATTTAATAAAAAATATTTTGCAATTAGATATTTTTTCTTCTTCTCCTGTCTGACGTCAATTTTATTTATCGGCTGTTCTATTTATTTATTTTTAGGCCCAAATCCGGCTATTGCTGGCTAACGGAAACCCTGACACACCACCATATACCCTAGGTCATTCATAGCCCATTTCCCATAACGCCTTGCGTGGTGTGTGGCTACTCTCGTTGCGCTTGTGTCTGGTCCAAGCTGTGAGAGAGACCTCTGTCTTACCCAGAGGTTTAGTATTACCCCAAAGGACATTGGTTGATGGCACACACTGACATTTATTACATATATCATCTCACAGACCAGGAAACACACGTCAAGGTTGACTGGATCATATGTACCCTTATGGCTACAGAGAACATCTAGATGTTACCTCATCTATGTGTTACCTCATCTAGATGTAACCTCATCTATGTGTTACCTCATCTAGATGTAACCTCATCTATGTGTTACCTCATCTATGTGTTACCTCATCTAGATGTTACCTCATCTATGTGTTACCTCATCTAGATGTAACCTCATCTATGTGTTACCTCATCTATGTGTTACCTCATCTATGTGTTACCTCATCTATGTGTAACCTCATCTATGTGTTACCTCATCTATGTGTTACCTCATCTAGATGTTACCTCATCTATGTGTTACCTCATCTATGTGTTACCTCATCTATGTGTTACCTCATCTATGTGTTACCTCATCTAGATGTTACCTCATCTATGTGATACCTCATCTATGTGATACCTCATCTATGTGTAACCTCATCTATGTGTTACCTCATCTACAGTATGTGTTACCTCATCTATGTGATACCTCATCTATGTGATACCTCATCTATGTGTAACCTCATATATGTGTTACCTCATCTACAGTATGTGTTACCTCATCTATGTGTTACCTCATCTAGATGTTACCTCATCTATGCGTTACCTCATCTATGCGTTACCTCATCTAGATGTTACCTCATCTATGCGTTACCTCATCTATGCGTTACCTCATCTATGTGTTACCTCATCTATGTGTTACCTCATCTATGTGTTACCTCATCTATGTGTTACCTCATCTAGATGTTACCTCATCTATGTGTTACCTCATCTAGATGTTACCTCATCTATGTGTTACCTCTAGGTGTTACCTCATCTATGTGTTACCTCATCTATGTGTTACCTCATTGGAACACTCCTGTTCTGGTCACACCAATGCAGAGTTATCAAAACAAGCATCTTATTCATCAAAATATAATTTATAATACAAACTAGCCATGAAAGCTTGTGTTTCATTGCCGTAAAACAAAACAAAGCCAAAGCCTTATCGTAAGCGCCATTAGTGTCAATTTCACTGGGAACGTAAACTCCTAGTAGTGAATTTCCATCATACCATTGAGCCCAGAGGAACTCCCCGCACACAACAACAAACAAGTCATTATGCAGACCTTCTTATTAAAGGGGAAATGCTATTTTAAAAATATTTAGCTAATCAACAACGACCACAGATGAGGAAGAGAGGTATACAAGTTGAAGAAAGAAGTCTGTACTGAGTCTGTGTGTAGTCAGTCTGTGTGTAGTCAGTCTGTGTGTAGTCAGTCTGTGTGTAGTCCGTGTGTAGTCAGTCAGTGTGTAGTCAGTCAGTGTGTAGTCAGTCAGTGTGTAGTCAGTCTGTGTGTAGTCAGTCTGTGTGTAGTCAGTGTGTAGTCAGTCAATGTGTACGTAGTAAGAAAAGCCTTTCTTCCTGACAATGGAGTGGCTGATGGGGTGACGCGCAGTGAGCTAGCGCTGGAGACAGGAAGTAGCTCCAGATAGGCATTGAAAGGTAAGAAGGAGGGCACAACAGGAAACGTTTCCCTGTGAACTGGTTCCCAGTCCTTTCCCATGTCACGGAGAATGACGGTTCACACACACACCGCCCGGCCCAGCAGGTCAGCGGACACAGGAGTCTGTAGCCTTGCTGCTTCTGTTTCTCAGCAAGTTACTGGGACCTGAGATAGGGGTGACGATGCAAAACAATAGCTGCTCTGGGAGGGCTACGACGAGGGCACTGAGCCAACACACACGTACATACACCTCTCTCCAACACAACACGTACATACACCTCTCTCCAACACAACACGTACATACACCTCTCTCCAACACTCTTCAAAGCAACACGTACATACACCTCTCTCCAACACTCTTCAAAGCCACGCGGGCCAGCTAAATCAAATCCAGTTGAAATCCAGGACCTGTCAAACTTTTCAGTTTGTTCAGTGACCCATGGAGCCACATCTCCAGCAAGCAGAGAAAATAAAGCTACTTGTCCTCTCTCTTCCACTACTACCAGACTCTTCAGTCCTACTTGGTGGACTGTCCTGAAGCCGGCAGCAAAACAACTCTATGGGTTATCTATCGATCTCCTCTGCTGAACCTTTAAAGCACGGAGCAAAATGGATCCCTCCTCTCTTTCGCCTGCACAGTGTGAGGCACTTAGGGTCACTTCCACTGATAATGAGTTTACCAAAGCCGATGGCTGGCTAATGTAGGATGTGAAACTTTTGGTCACGTTGCATTAGAACATAATTGAAGTTATAGAACCAGGCTTTTTCCTGACCTTTCTAAACTCAGCTACTTTTCAATTCAATAAGCTTCATATCACACTCCAGAAGAGGGCTTATTAGGTGAGGCAGAAAGCCTGCCGGACGGTCTGGCTGCTATCACTGATAACAACAGCAAACATAATTAGTCTATCCTGTGAACTCAATCATGTCTCTCTCTCTGATTCACATTTCAGTCATTTAGCAGACACTCTCTTATCAAGAGAGACTTACAGTAGGGAGTGCAGACATTTTCCCCATAGTGGTCCCACGTGGGAATCAAAACCACAAACTTGGCATTGCCAGTGCCATGCTTTAGCAACTGAGCCACACACACACACACACACACACACACACACACACACGATAGATCCCAAGTTCATACAACCAGTAGGCCTACGCTACAAAAAAAACTACATAAAAAGTTATGAGTCTGATGCAACAGATCAGAACGTTTAACTTTATAATGTTGATAAACTATTATTTCTTCATATTATAAGCACAGCAACGCACACAAGGCAGGAAGCTACGCGTGAATGTTCATTATGCTATTAAAACACTGTTGTCAAAAGCACACCCCATATGCGAGTGGTTTCACGTGACAGAGATTAACATATCCGTTAGAAATGTAGAAAGAGGGGAGAACTAAATGAGGAAAACACATTTCAATTGAAGTCATTCAGTTGCACAACTGACTAGGTATCGCCACGTTTCCCTTCCCCAAATATGCAACAACTAGCATGGGTTGCTAATATTACTAGGATTGTTCCTTTGGCTACTGGAAATGAAAGAAAGTTGAAATCAAATAATTGCCTCTATAGATATGGTCTGATTTTGGCTATAGGCTACTTTTGAAGCAAGGTAAGACATGCCTCATAATATTTAGTAAAACGTTAAGGTTTCAAAGAATGAAGTATATGTTTTTAAAATGCATACTGCCTCCAGTGGTGTGTGATACGCTGATGAAGCCTGCCTTCTGTTGCCTATGCTTTTGCTGTTTGAGATGCTGTGGCAGCAGCTCTCGCTCTGTCTGACAGATTTATCTGTATGCGTGTAATAAGTAAGATACATAACAAATATACTGTACTTACGCACCAATTTAATTACACTCAATTATGCAAATTACCTATAGACCTCGAAATTGAATTTTCTATTCTTTTTAACCCTAACCCTGCCTAACCCCCAGTTCCAATGCTGGCCCTCTGTAGCTCAGCTGGTGCTTGTAACACCAGGGATAGTGGGTTTGATTCCTTGGACCACCCATATATAAAATGAATGCACACATTACTGTAGTTGCTTTGGAAAAAATACATGTTTTATCACACCCATTGTATACGCAGTGGTGGAAAAAGTACCCAATTGTCATACTTGAGTATTAAGTAAAAGTGAAAGTCACCCAGTAAAATACGAATACTACTTGAGTAAAAGTCTAAAAGTATTTGGTTTTAAATTGACTTAAGTAGCAAAAGTAAATGTAATTGCTAAAATATACTTAAAAATATACTTTTGATCCACCACTTAGAAAAAAAAAAATATATATATATATATATACTTATCTTCTTATGGCTGGGGGCAGTATTGAGTAGCTTGGATGAATAAGGTGCCCAGAGTAAACTGCCTGCTACTCAGTCCCAGAAGCTAAGATATGCATAGTATTAGTATATTTGGATAGGAAACACTCTGAAGTTTCTAAACCTGTTTGAATGATGTCTGTGAGTATAACAGAACTCATATGGCAGGCAAAAACCTGAGAAAAATCCAACCGGGAAGTGGGAAATCTGAGGTTTGTTGTTTTTCAACTTATTCCCTATTGAAGATACAGTGGGATATTGGTCATGTTGCACTTCCTAAGGCTTCCACTAGATGTCAACAGTCTTTAGAACCTTGTTTGATGCCTCTACTGTGAAGTGGGGGCTCATAAGGGCTGTTTGAGCCAGGTGTCTGGCAGAGTGTCATGAGCTCGTGACGTGAGAGCGAGCTCTGTTCCATTGCATTTCTACAGACAAAGGAATTCTCCGGTTGAAACATTATTGAAGATTTATGTTAAAAAACATCCTAAAGATTGATTGTATACTTCGTTTGACATGTTTCTACGGACTGTAACGGAACTGTTTGACTTTTCGTCTGCTCATGCGTCATGAATTTGGATTTGTGAACTGAATGCGCTAACAAAAGGAGTTATTTAGACATAAAGATGAACTTTATCGAACAAATAAAAACATTTATTGTGGAACTGGGATTCCTGGGAGTGTATTCTGATGAAGATCATCAAAGGTAATTTTATACAGTGCCTTGCGAAAGTATTCGGCCCCCTTGAACTTTGCGACCTTTTGCCACATTTCAGGCTTCAAACATAAAGATATAAAACTGTATTTTTTTGTGAAGAATCAACAACAAGTGGGACACAATCATGAAGTGGAACGACATTTATTGGATATTTCAAACTTTTTTAACAAATCAAAAACTGAAAAATTGGGCGTGCAAAATTATTCAGCCCCTTTACTTTCAGTGCAGCAAACTCTCTCCAGAAGTTCAGTGAGGATCTCTGAATGATCCAATGTTGACCTAAATGACTAATGATGATAAATACAATCCACCTGTGTGTAATCAAGTCTCCGTATAAATGCACCTGCACTGTGATAGTCTCAGAGGTCTGTTAAAAGCGCAGAGAGCATCATGAAGAACAAGGAACACACCAGGCAGGTCCGAGATACTGTTGTGAAGAAGTTTAAAGCCGGATTTGGATACAAAAAGATTTCCCAAGCTTTAAACATCCCAAGGAGCACTGTGCAAGCGATAATATTGAAATGGAAGGAGTATCAGACCACTGCAAATCTACCAAGACCTGGCCGTCCCTCTAAACTTTCAGCTCATACAAGGAGAAGACTGATCAGAGATGCAGCCAAGAGGCCCATGATCACTCTGGATGAACTGCAGAGATCTACAGCTGAGGTGGGAGACTCTGTCCATAGGACAACAATCAGTCGTATATTGCACAAATCTGGCCTTTATGGAAGAGTGGCAAGAAGAAAGCCATTTCCAATTTGTAAGTCGCTCTGGATAAGAGCGTCTGCTAAATGACTTAAATGTAAATGTAAATGTAAATTTCTTAAAGATATCCATAAAAAGTGTCGTTTAAAGTTTGCCACAAGCCACCTGGGAGACACACCAAACATGTGGAAGAAGGTGCTCTGGTCAGATGAAACCAAAATTGAACTTTTTGGCAACAATGCAAAACGTTATGTTTGACGTAAAAGCAACACAGCTCATCACCCTGAACACACCATCCCCACTGTCAAACATGGTGGTGGCAGCATCATGGTTTGGGCCTGCTTTTCTTCAGCAGCAGCATGGTTAAAATTGATGGGAAGATGGATGGAGTCAAATAAAGGACCATTCTGGAAGAAAACCTGATGGAGTCTGCAAAAGACCTGAGACTGGGACGGAGATTTGTCTTCCAACAAGACAATGATACAAAACATAAAGCAAAATCTACAATGAAATGGTTCAAAAATAAACATATCCAGGTGTTAGAATGGCCAAGTCAAAGTCCAGACCTGAATCCAATCGAGAATCTGTGGAAAGAACTGAAAACTGCTGTTCACAAATGCTCTCCATCCAACCTCACTGAGCTCGAGCTGTTTTGCAAGGAGGAATGGGAAAAAAATTCAGTCTCTCGATGTGCAAAACTGATAGAGACATACCCCAAGCGACTTACAGCTGTAATCGCAGCAAAAGGTGGCGCTACAAAGTATTAACTTAAGGGGGCTGAATAATTTTGCACGCCCAATTTTTCCGTTTTTGATTTGTTAAAAAAGTTTGAAATATCCAATAAATGTCGTTCCACTTCATGATTGTGTCCCACTTGTTGTTGATTCTTCACAAAAAAATACAGTTTTATATGTTTATGTTTGAAGCCTGAAATGTGGCAAAAGGTCGCAAAGTTCAAGGGGGCCGAATACTTTCGCAAGGCACTGTATTTATAATGCTATTTCTGATATCTATTTGGGTTGTTTTAGTCTCTGAGCGTCGTACTCAGATTATTGCCTGGTTTGCTTGTCTTTTTTCAAATCTGACACAGCGGTTGCTTTAAGGAGAAGTGTATCTAAAGTTCCATGTATAACACTTGTATTTTCATCAACATGTATGATAAGTATTTCTGTAAATTGATGTGGCTCTCTGCAAAATCACTGGATGTTTTTGGAACTACTGAACATAACGCGCCAATGTATACTGAGATTTTTTTTATATAAATATGAACTTTATCGAACAAAACATACATGTATTGTGTAACATGAAGTCCTATGAGTCTCATCTGATGAATATCATCAAAGGTTAGTGATGAATTCTATCTCTATTTCTGATTTTTGTGACTCCTCTCTTTGGCTGGAAAAATGGCTGTGTTTTTCTGTGACTTGGCGCTGACCTAACATAAGCGTTTGTGGTGCTTGCGCCGTAAAGCTGATTTGAAATCGGACACTGTGGTGGGATTAACAAGAAGTGCATCTTTAAAATGGTGTGAAATACTTGTATGTTTGTGGAATTTTAATGATGAGATTTCTGTTGTTAGAATTTGGCGCCCTGTACTTTCACTGGCAGTTGTCATATCGATCGATTAGCGGGATCTCAGCCCAAAGAGGTTTTTAAGTATCCAAAGAAAAGTATAGATCATTTAAAATTCCTTATATTATGCAAACCAAACGGCACGATTCTTTTGTTTTTTAATTTACAAACAAAGCATTTGTGTTTAGCCTGTTTAGTGTTTAGTGAGTCCGCCAGATCAGATGCAGTAGGAATGACAAGGAATTTTCTTTTTAAGTGCGTGAATCAGACCGTTTTCCTGTCCTGCTAAGCATTCAAAATGTACCGAGTACTTTTGGGTGTAGAAAGTACATTATTTCTTTAGGAATGTAGTGGAGTAAAAGCAAATGTTGTCAAAAATATAAATAGTAAAGTAAAGTACAGATACCCCCAAAAAATACTTAAGTAGTACTTTAAAGTATTTTTACATCACTGGGTCTGATATACCATGGCTGTCAGCCAATCAGCATTCAGGGCTCGAACCACCCAGTTTATAATATATTATTTGTTACCTATGAGTGACCCGTTGAGGAAGAGTGCCACTCCGAACAGCACGCCCACACACAGGGCCAGGATGAAAGGGCGTCGCCGGCCCCATTTCAGGGTGCAGCGATCGCTGGCTGAGCCAATCAGAGGTGTGAAGATTAGGCCCAGGATGGGGCTCAGGAACCATGTCAGGCTGTAATACTGTTCTGGAAGACCTGGAGATCGACAGGAAGGAAACGAGAAGGGGGTTAGGGTTTATCATCAAATATAAACGCAACATGTAAAGCATTGGTCCCATGTTTCATTAGTGGAAATAAAAGATCCCCGAATTATTCCATACATACAAAAAGCTGATTACACACACTCATTTTCTCTGGGCTATTAAGGCTACCTGCACGTTTCTGTCATCTTGGTCAAAGTAGCCCTTTTACGTAGTGTTACTTGCTGAATGACAAAGCAGATTCGGTGAAGTGTGCCAATTCACTGGCTACTACGCAGGCACAGAATGGAGTCCTGGTGTACATAAATGGGGTAGCCTACATGCTAGTAATATGCAAGTAACAACACCATCTTAGAAGGACACTTGTGGGTGATTGTCATTCATCCATCGTCTTATCCAACAAACTGATATTTGGAAACATTTTGTCACAATGAATCATACCAGCTGTCTGTTCTGTGTTTAAGATCCATTCAAGTGCAATATGTTAGATGAGGCCTATTCTGCCTTCTATTCTTTTGGCCAAGTGGCTTTTGATTTGGCGCCATCCAGTGGCTGTTTCGTGTAGCAGCAGCTAGCGTGTACTCCGCTGTGCTACTTCTTTGTTGGTGGTAAAAACAGGAAAAATGATGCAGTTCATGATGTTGGAAAAGAGTGACATAATGCGGAGGTTTATCTTCTGCCATCCTTCTTGTTAAGCCTTTGTTAAGCATGGTCTGTAAGTACAAATAATTTCTAAGATGTTCATCTTTTAGTATTCTAAGTATTTTCTGCAGGTCATGTTTTAATTCTGAGTTTTTAAGTAAATCGATTACATGTATTCCCTCGTTAGCCTAGCCTGCCTGTTAAGTGCTGTTTTGGAGCTAGCTTCTCCCTACATGTGATTTCTCTTCACACTTAAGTTAGTTTACATGTTATATAAATACTAATCCTATTTAGAACAATATTCAAGCAGGATATGTTTTCTATGTACAGTGTTGGTCAAGTATTGTATTGTTCACTATGTGACTATGATACGTCGGTTAGACTCGGTTGTGCATTAATAATGCCTTTTAGTCTGAGATGCTCCAATGACTTCATTTTTACACCGTTTCAACTATAAAACTGGAGGGTTATGGAAAGCCTATCTCTGACTCTGGTTAAGTTCTTGATTGGAGTTTGACTGGCTGTCACATTATGGTTGCATACACCTTAAGGAGGATAGTACGAGGCCACACCCCCTCACCGTGATAGACGAGGGCACACCCGCTCACCGTGATAGACGAGGCCACACCCCCTCACCGTGATAGACGAGGCCACACCCGCTCACCGTGATAGACGAGGCCACACCCGCTCACCGTGTTAGACGAGGCCACACCCCCTCACCGTGTTAGACGAGGCCACACCCCCTCACCATGTTAGACGAGGCCACACCCCCTCACCGTGTTAGACGAGGCCACACCCCCTCACCGTGTTAGACGAGGCCACACCCCCCACATTTTCAATGAAGCAAAGTGATCATTTATAATATAAAACTTTGCCAGTGAGAACAAATCTCACATTTCATTCTAAGAACTCTGGAATCAGCTAAAAAATGAAATAAAAAGAGTAGGCTACTCTTATACCTGCTCAGAAAATGTTATAACTTTCCCACTGGGAACACACTGGTCGAATCAATGTTGTTTCCACTATAGTGGATTATGGTCTTATCAGAGTGTAGACTAGTGGGTTATGGTCTTATCAGAGTGTAGACTAGTGGGTTATGGTCTTATCAGAGTGTAGACTAGTGGGTTATGGTCTTATCAGAGTGTAGACTAGTGGGTTATGGTCTTATCAGAGTGTAGACTAGTGGGTTATGGTCTTATCAGAGTGTAGACTAGCGGGTAATGGTCTTATCAGAGTGTAGACTAGTTGGTTATGGTCTTATCAGAGTGTAGACTAGTGGGTTATGGTCTTATCAGAGTGTAGACTAGTGGGTTATGGTCTTATCAGAGTGTAGACTAGTGGGTTATGGTCTTATCAGAGTGTAGACTAGTGGGTTATGGTCTTATCAGAGTGTAGACTAGTGGGTTATGGTCTTATCAGAGTGTAGACTAGTGGGTTATGGTCTTATCAGAATGTGGACTAGTGGGTTATGGTCTTATCAGAATGTAGACTAGTGGGTTATGGTCTTATCAGAGTGTAGACTAGCGGGTTATGGTCTTAACAGAGTGTAGACTAGTGGGTTATGGTCTTATCAGAGTGTAGACTAGCGGGTTATGGTCTTATCAGAATGTAGACTAGTGGGTTATGGTCTTATCAGAATGTAGACTATACAGGATCTCACAGTAAGTGAAGCCCTGTTCACATTCTGGTTCAAGTGAACCTGATGGTTGTTGATGATGACCATGACCCAGGTGGCTTGGGAACCCAGAGCTCCACTGTCCCCCAAACATCACTACTTCCTGTTGCCTGTAGACGGACTTGCTGTAGACATGTCCTTATGACCCCTCAATGACCAATCAATGAGACATGACTTCCTCCTCAAGGTTTTAATTGAGGTTACTCACAGGGCCCCAAAACTGTGTTTCTGTAAATTGTTCACTTGTTTTGGTCACAACCTGCTGTCGGGGTCGGATACAAACACATAAAATGTCGCAAACAGATTTTAATCTGTCGGTAAGCAGTTTGTTTCTTTGGGAAAGCGGTCGGGGTAAACAGGATGTCCGATTCTAGTAAATAAAGACCAGGATTTTTCTCTCCACCGGGTCAAAGATGTGGAACAATACTGAGAGCAGTGTGACTCGCACTACTTCAGGATATATTTACTGTTGCCCAGCGAGACTTAGGACAGACAGATTTAGACCATGTAGGAAAGAGCAGAGTCACAAAACTAGACAGAGGGGGGTGAGGGACAGAGAGAGGGGGCGAGGGATAGAGAGAGGGGGTGAGGGATAGAGAGCGACAGTGAGAGGGACAGAGAGACAGCTGGACAGAGGCAGAGAGAGGGGGGTGAGGGACAGAGAGAGACAGTGAGAGGGACAGAGAGACAGATGGACAGAGGCAGAGAGCGAGAGAAACAAAGAGAATGACTGAGGGGAAAAATGAAAACAACTCACAGTGGGTAATAAGGACGTGAGAAGGGGACAACTCACAGTGGGTAATAAGGACGTGAGAAGGGGGCAACTCACAGTGGGTAATAAGGACGTGAGAAGGGGGCAACTCACAGTGGGTAATAAGGACGTGAGAAGGGGGCAACTCACAGTGGGTAATAAGGACGTGAGAAGGGGACAACTCACAGTGGGTAATAAGGACGTGAGAAGGGGGCAACTCACAGTGGGTAATAAGGACGTGAGAAGGGGGCAACTCACAGTGGGTAATAAGGACGTAAAGGGGGCAACTGAGAAGGGGGAGAAGGGGGCAACTCACAGTGGGTAATAAGGACGTGAGAAGGGGACAACTCACAGTGGGTAATAAGGACGTGAGAAGGGGGCAACTCACAGTGGGTAATAAGGACGTGAGAAGGGGGCAACTCACAATCTTCTCCATCAAAGACGTTAATCTTGACACATCATTCCCATTTGACACACAATGGCGTCCCATATGTGGAACTGAACGAGCACAGCTGGCTCATTCATATGGCTCTGGTCCAGGCCTTACAGTGTGTTCAGTCAGTCTTGGTGCCAGCTCATATAGCTCCACAACGGAATCATTAGACACAAATGCTATCAGTGCATCTTGTGGAATTCCTTGGGTAAGCAAGGTGTCAGGTCAGTTTACCCTTCCCAACCCAATGACCATTAGGCCACAGTCAATAACAATGACATTTACATTGACTTGGCTGAGACACTTAGAGGTGATTTATCGATGGCTAATGTCTGGAAGTGGATGGGACATGTAGAAGGACAAAGGTTTTTATTACTTCTACGAGGATGTTCTGTTCTGAGGAATGGAGAGCTTAACAGTCTAGAGGCTGGTCCGTCTCATGTGTCACAACACCTTATATAGTAGGCCCTGGGCTGCAAAAGCTGCTCAGATCAAAACAAGTGTCAAGCACACACACACACACACACACACACACACACACACACACACACACACACACACACACTAATTAACCACCTGTACACTAATTTACGCTCCCAGGATTGAGCTTTCGACCTGTCCATTCCTCCTTTGCTGCTGCCATTTAGATATAAAACAATTTCATCCGATACGTCACCCTTCCCATCCAACCATTTTTATTAGAGGGCTTTTCTTGAGAAAATGAAACTGACCATAAATCATGTTGGGGTCTGAGTGGTTGGTGTGAAAAGTGAAAGCAAGTCAGGGACTGTAGGAGAGAGGGAGGAGGGCTTGGGGGGGGTGAAGTGAAGTAGTCACAGGCTGGATGATAGAGGACTGGCAGGAAGCGGGTGCTTTCTGGGGCTGCGCTGCTGCCAGCTAGACTTGGTCAGGTGCATAACAGCCTGCCTGGCCTTAACACTTGGAGGGAGAGAGACAGACAGAGGAGGAAACATAGCAGAACCTCAACAGACCAGGGTTACAGTACAAATCATTGTCCCAAATGGCATACTATTCCCTATATAGTGCCCTACTTTTGATCAGAGCCAATAGGGCTTTATAGGGAATAGGTTGCTGCTTGGGAAACACCCATTAACAACTGCTAACAAAGCCCTCTTCAAGAAAAACACCTTGACAACAATCAATGTGTAGCTGAGATGGCTGGCAGTTTAAAATCCTTGGCAACAGGGACAGAGAGGGGTTTACATCTACATTCTTCGGGAAAAAAAGGTGCAATCTAAAAGAGCTATTCAGCTGTCCCCATAAGATAATCCTTTGGAGAACCCTTTTTGGGTCCAGGTAGAACCCTTTTTGGGTCCAGGTAGAACCCTTTTGGGTTCCATGTAGAACCCTTTTCACAGAGGGTCCTACATGGAACCCAGGAACCCAAAATTGTTCCACCTGGAACCAAATAGGGCTCTCCTATGGGGGACAGCCGAAGAACCCTTTTTGCTAAGAGTGTCGGCTAGCAGAGGGATGTCCTGTATGAATTATTTACAGGATCATTTCACATGCTGTTCTCAACCCTCACTGAGTTTCCAACAATAGAAATGCTGTTCTCAACCCTCACTGTGTTTCCAACAATAGGAATGCTGTTCTCAACCCTCACTGTGTTTCCAACAATAGGAATGCTGTTCTCAACCCTCACTGTGTTTCCAACAATAGGAATGCTGTTCTCAACCCTCACTGTGTTTCCAACAATAGAAATGCTGTTCTCAACCCTCACTGTGTTTCCAACAATAGGAATGCTGTTCAACCCTCACTGTGTTTCCAACAATAGAAATGCTGTTCTCAACCCTCACTGTGTTTCCAACAATAGAAATGCTGTTCTCAACCCTCACTGTGTTTCCAACAATAGAAATGCTGTTCTCAACCCTCACTGTGTTTCCAACAATAGAAATGCTGTTCTCAACCCTCACTGTGTTTCCAACAATAGAAATGCTGTTCTCAACCCTCACTGTGTTTCCAACAATAGAAATGCTGTTCTCAACCCTCACTGTGTTTCCAACAATAGGAATGCTGTTCTCAACCCTCACTGTGTTTCCAACAATAGAAATGCTGTTCTCAACCCTCACTGTGTTTCCAACAATAGAAATGCTGTTCTCAACCCTCACTGTGTTTCCAACAATAGGAATGCTGTTCTCAACCCTCACTGTGTTTCCAACAATAGGAATGCTGTTCTCAACCCTCACTGTGTTTCCAACAATAGAAATGCTGTTCTCAACCCTCACTGTGTTTCCAACAATAGGAATGCTGTTCTCAACCCTCACTGTGTTTCCAACAATAGAAATGCTGTTCTCAACCCTCACTGTGTTTCCAACAATAGGAATGCTGTTCTCAACCCTCACTGTGTTTCCAACAATAGGAATGCTGTTCTCAACCCTCACTGTGTTTCCAACAATAGGAATGCTGTTCTCAACCCTCACTGTGTTTCCAACAATAGGAATGCTGTTCTCAACCCTCACTGTGTTTCCAACAATAGAAATGCTGTTCTCAACCCTCACTGTGTTTCCAACAATAGGAATGCTGTTCAACCCTCACTGTGTTTCCAACAATAGAAATGCTGTTCTCAACCCTCACTGTGTTTCCAACAATAGAAATGCTGTTCTCAACCCTCACTGTGTTTCCAACAATAGAAATGCTGTTCTCAACCCTCACTGTGTTTCCAACAATAGAAATGCTGTTCTCAACCCTCACTGTGTTTCCAACAATAGAAATGCTGTTCTCAACCCTCACTGTGTTTCCAACAATAGGAATGCTGTTCTCAACCCTCACTGTGTTTCCAACAATAGAAATGCTGTTCTCAACCCTCACTGTGTTTCCAACAATAGAAATGCTGTTCTCAACCCTCACTGTGTTTCCAACAATAGGAATGCTGTTCTCAACCCTCACTGTGTTTCCAACAATAGGAATGCTGTTCTCAACCCTCACTGTGTTTCCAACAATAGGAATGCTGTTCTCAACCCTCACTGTGTTTCCAACAATAGGAATGCTGTTCTCAATCCTCACTGTGTTTCCAACAATAGAAAGAGCTAATATGCAAGCAGTGGGTCTCAGCCAATGAATAATTATGTGATGCACAACCAACCGAAAACACAGAGTGAAGATATAGAAGCTGAGAGAGAGCGAGACAGCTTGAGAGAGAGAGAAGCTGAGTGAGAGTGAAGATATAAACTGAGTGTACAAAACATTAAGAACACATGTTCTTTCCATGACACAGACTGACCAGGTGAATCCAGGTGAAAGCTGTGGTCCCTTATTGATGTCACTTGTTAAATCCACTTCAATCAGTGTAGATGAAGAGGAGGAGACGGGTTAAAGAAGGATTTTTAAGCCTTTTAATACAACTGCGACATGGATTGTGTATGTTTGCCATTCAGAGGGTGAATGAGAAAGACAAAAGATTTAAATGCCTTTGAACGGGGTATGGTAGTAGGTCCCAGGCACACTGGATTGTGTCAAGAACTGCAAATGCTGCTGGGTTTTTTCACACTCAACAGTTTTCCGCAAGTATTAAGAATGATCCACCACCCAAAAGACATCCAGCCAACTTGACACAACTATGAGAAGTGTAAGAATATTTCCAAGATAAAGAGAGGGACAGAGGACTAACAGCCAATAGAGGACTAAAGATCAATGGAAATAGTGTTTTTTTCTGTAGTAGGGGATTAATGCAGGGACATGGGAGGAATTTGTCTGCATATTGAGTATGAAATAGGATACTTATCTGGCTATTGGCCCAGTTTTATTGCAAGGAATTCTAATTGGTCAACCACAGGCTAGGGCTGGGTTATAAAACTAGATCCTGCCCCTTTGTTCACTGGAGAGAGTCTCAGGAGAGCATCACTGAGGACAGGGGAGAATGACCATCTACTTCCAAGCATGATTTCCTATTTGAATAAACCCTGATTTGATTTGGGGTCTGTGTTATTAAAGAATAACATCAACTGCTAACAAAAGCATTGGAGTCAACATGGGCCAGCATCCCTGTGGAATGCTTTCAACACCTTGTAGAGTCCATGCCCTGACAAATTTAGGCTGTTGTGATGGCAAATGGGGGGGTAGCAACTCAATATTAGGAAGGTGTTCTTAATGTTCAGACACATAGAGAAAGAGATAAAGAGAGAGAGAGAAAGAGAGCAAAAGAGAGAAAGAGATTGAGGGACTAAAAGAGAGAGATGCCAGTTTAAATGCATTGACACATTTGTAGCAGAGCCCCTGAGAGGTGAGAGCGGTGGAAGGGGGGGGGGGGGGGGGCTGGCCTACATCGTGTTGGGATGTGAGTCATAACGTTTGTGTGAGGGGGAGTGTCCGTGAGGAGACTATTTAATAAAACGCCCATCCATTCCAGAAGAGATGCGTTCCTACTCACACAAACACACAACATTTGATGGATGGAGGCAACAGAGCACTCGTTTCCCAGTTAAACAGTGGTGCGGTACACTCTTAGAAAAAAAGGGAAGAACCCTTTTGGGTTCCATGTAGAACCCTCTGTGTACAGGGTTTTACATGGAACCAAAAGGGTTCTACCTGGAAAAAAGGGTTCTCCTATGAGGAGCCAAAGAGCCCTTTCAGGTTCTAGATAGCACCTTTTCTTCTAAGAATGTAGGGAGCAGTGATTAGAGCAGCCGGGTCCACAGTACTGCCGGTTCCACTGTACTGCCGGTTCCACTGTACTGCCGGGTCCACTGTACTGCCGGGTCCACTGTACTGCCGGGTCCACTGTACTGCCGGGTCCACTTTACTGCCGGTTCCACTGACAAAGTACTATAGCTTTTAAACAACTTCAGAAAACCAGAGGAGCGAAACTTCAATTCATTCTGTAGCCTAGAGATAACTATCAACAATAGACAATAACACTGAAATACAATTAAGAAACTAAATAAACTGCATCAACAAAATGTAATTTTGTTACGCACTTAAGAAGTGAACCATGATGACAGGTGGAGGCTCCTGCCAATAGAGCCACCGGTGGCACAGCGGCCTGCCTGCCTTCCTGCAGTTGACATCGAAAAGTGTGATTTAATTACCGAGGGCGGTTTAAAGTGCACCCAGTGATGAAGAGCTTTGCCAGGCTCCGCCGACCGAGCAGAGAGCAGGGTATATCTGACTCAAATAAGAGACCTAGAGACAGACAGACAGATGGACAGACAGACAGAAATCCCCCTCACGGCAGGCTACGTTGCAGCGTTTGTTTTCCGTGCTGATCTGAGGGTGTGTGTGCATGTCTGTGTGTGTGAGTGAGTGAGAGTGAGAGGGGGGTTGTGTTTGTATTGGTGCATTCATTAAGCAGCGAAAGGAGATGCTCAGGACCCAGGTTGGGGAGTCCGTACTGCCCTGTAATACAGAATAGAAGACAGCCAGGACAGGGGAGTCCGTACTGCCCTGTAATACAGAATAGAAGACAGCCAGGACAGGGGAGTCCGTACTGCCCTGTAATATAGAATAGAAGACAGCCAGGAGAAGAGCTAGCTCAGCTGTCCCGCAGTATGAATCACACACACACGCACAGCTGTTTGTTCCCCCTTCTTAGCGCGTAGAACAGTAGTGTCATCAAGGTGCCTTCAAGGTCATTCGCACAGTGCGGTAAGATGATGTATTGTGTGTTAGCAGTGTACGGGTGAATGAGAAGAGAGGGGCCGTCCTCAGCTCTGATTGACTGATTCCGAGCTGGCTTCTAATGTAACAAGGAGATTTTGTTTTATGCTGCATCCACTCTACTCGCATTTAAAACTGCAAGAAACACACACACACACACACACCTGTTAGTCAGCAGTGTTACATAATACTGCAGTAGTCAGTAGTCAGCCACAGTCCTGGGACACTGCAGTAGAGGCGGAGGAAGAGAGGATTCTTCCTCCAATCAACCCCAGCAGAGACATGGTGAATTTAACACAGACGGGGACGAAATAAGACTAAATTGCGTCGTGTTGTATGTATACAGATTATTAAAATAAGACTAAATTGCGTCGTGTTGTATGTTTACAGATTATTAAAGGGATACTTTGGGATTTTGGCAATGAGACCCTTTATATACTTCCGCTAACGTGAGTTAGCATTGGCTTGTGAAATTACCTCCAACTTCCTTCATACTGGACACAGAGACATAACAATGGTATCCACAACTTCATCTGACTCTGGGGAAGTAGGTGGATAAGAGCGTCTGCTAAATGACTTAAATGTAAATGTAAATGTGAAGGGCCTCCTTAACAACATCCCTTTAACACAGCCCCCCAAAGTCAAATCAGACAGAAGATCACTAAAAATGAGCCATTTCTCACATTATACTGCCGTCTCCATGGACTCCCTCACAATACATAACTCTAAATTCCATTTTGTACAACTGGGAGTAAACCACAGCATCACAAATTCTAGGCTAAAATGAACTGCTGCAGTAGCATCTGCAACGTTCTGTGACAACACAACAACAACAACATTACCACCCAGTCACTACACCTCATTAAACATTCTCTATTGGAAGCTAGTCAGACAAATTAGGTTCCCAACGGGGCTCCTGGAACGAAATAGGTCACAGTGTGGGTGTTTCCTGCTTTTGTGGGCACAGATGGCTCAAGGTTCGGAGAGTGATGACGATGGCTATATTGAAATAAAACAAACCCTAAATGAATAGGTCTCGCTCTAGCCAAAGGATCTGGGTTCAACAGGCACTGATTGTTTTGGAGAAGCTGATGAAAAGCCTCACAGGCCACGAAACAATGGAAGACAACCAGAGAGAATAAAGGTTGATTGTAAAGAGCGTGGTAATGTTTATGATATTAAAAAGAACAGAGGCCAACATGGACCATAAAGCTCCTAGGCGTAATGGTTCCCATCAGGGTTGGGGTCAATTCCATATTCAGGAAGTACACTGAAGTACACTGAAATTCCAATTCTATTCAATACTTTTCAATGAGGGAAAATGTGGAATTGGAATTTGGTTTACTTTCAGAATAGAAATGGAATTGACCCCAACCCCGGTTCCCATCCTTTTATTACCAATGGTTTTGTTTCTAGTTGGCCTGTTATAGTCAATCTATGTTCAACCCATCAGATCCATGGTCACTGTGATGTCTAGGAACAAGACATTAGCCTAACACTTTGCATAATGCATTTTATAGTCAGAAATTAGCTAAAGCTCACACTGACAATTATTAAAAATCCATTATGAAAGAGAGAGTGTGTGTGTGTGTGTGTGAGAGAGACTCTGCTCTATCTGTGAGATGTGGCATACCCATGAGGCACGGCACAGTGATGTCTGGGGCTGGCAGCAGGCTGGCAGCAGGCTGTGAGGTGCGTGTGTGTGTGCCTCAAAGCCTCTATCAGTAAGCTCCAGAGTCACGGAAGGTTCCTGCCCCCTGCCTGCCCACACACACTGCTTCCCGTGTGACATCACACACACACACACACACACACACACACTGCTTCCTGTTTGACATGTAATAAGGTAAAGGGCCCCATAAGACGACATGGGATGGGCCCCATAGGACGACATGGGATGAGCCCCATAGGACGACATGGGATGAGCCCCATAGGACGACATGGGATGAGCCCCATAGGACGACATGGGATGAGCCCCATAGGACGACATGGGATGAGCCCCATAGGACTACATGGGATGAGCCCCATAGGACTACATGGGATGAGGCCAGCTCATATTGACAGAGTACTGGACAAATGAACGAGCACATGACATGACGCACACAGCTCATATCAGAGTGCTATATGTCATCTAGCTATCATCTCACGTTAATGAAAGGAAAACGCCCCAGCTTAATGTGAATTAAAGCAGTTAGATCTGATAGAGTGATGAGATGAGTCTACCGCAAGTCCTCCATCTCGTTGCCTGAGTTCAACTGTGGGCAGTCAGAGAAATGGCTAAATCTCTCCTTGCTGTCTAACTGGGAGGGAAAGAGGGACAGAGAGCCAGCAGTAGTGGGTGCCCTGGGGGGGCCTGTGTGTATTTGTGTGTGTGTGTGTGTGTGTCATAGCAGTATAGATTTCAGAGGTCTACTAGCAGTGCATTCATTAAACCCACAGTGGGATTTCACAGTGTGTAAGTCACTGACTGTTCTTTGTGGCCACACCATAACCTTGCTGAGATTGGACATTGGACATACGCTATGCAATGTTCAGCTAGTTTAGAGGTAGGCAACTTGATGTTTTTACTGAACTGGAAGAACAGGTGACCAGACCAAGTGATCCATTAGCTCAGTTGGTCAGGTCTGGTGCCTCCAATCCTGCACCACCTGCAGCACTCCAGGAACAGGGTTGCCTACCCCCGAGATAGATTACCTAAACATGTCATCTAGCATTATTTATTGGAGTCAACTGTGTAGTGCAAAACGTGGACCCAGGGGGGCCACAGGACTGGGTTTGGGCAAGGACAAAACCCAAAACGTGGACCCAGGGGGGCCACAGGACCGGGTTGTGGCATGGACAAAACCCAAAACGTGGACCCAGGGGGGCCACAGGACCGGGTTTGGTCAACCCTGATCTGAGCTGTGACCCTACTTATACAATGTCCAACTGACAATATCCAACTAATAACCCATTGTCCAACTAACTTTTCCCCAGAATTCAATATGCAAGGTATGCAGGAATGTTGGATGGGGATTGAGGACTAGTATTTTAACAGAGAACCACAACAACACAGCCTTAAAATTCCACAAATTCCAGCCTCATTAGAAATGCCACCTGTCCCGTGTTTTTCCAGTTGGATCATCCCTCCCATCACCAGCTGAGAGTTGGGTTTGTCGGTGACCTCACCCCCCAAAAATGATTCCAGTTGGATCATCCCTCCTATCACCAGCTGAGAGTTGGGTTTGTCGGTGACCTCACCCCCCAAAAATGATTCCAGTTGGATCATCCCTCCCATCACCAGCTGAGAGTTGGGTTTGTCGGTGACCTCACCCCCCAAAAATTATTCCAGTTGGATCATCCCTCCCATCACCAGCTGAGAGTTGGGTTTGTCGGTGACCTCACCCCCCAAAAATTATTCCAGTTGGATCATCCCTCCCATCACCAGCTGGGAGTTGAGTTTGTCGGTGACCTCGCCCCCCAAAAATGATTCCAGTTGGATCATCCCTCCCATCACCAGCTGAGAGTTGGGTTTGTCGGTGACCTCACCCCCCAAAAATGATTCCAGTTGGATCATCCCTCCCATCACCAGCTGAGAGTTGGGTTTGTCGGTGACCTCACCCCCCAAAAATGATTCCAGTTGGATCATCCCTCCCATCACCAGCTGAGAGTTGGGTTTGTCGGTGACCTCACCCCCCAAAAATGATTCCAGTTGGATCATCCCTCCCATCACCAGCTGAGAGTTGGGTTTGTCGGTGACCTCACCCCCCAAAAATGATTCCAGTTGGATCATCCCTCCCATCACCAGCTGAGAGTTGGGTTTGTCGGTGACCTCACCCCCCAAAAATGATTCCACAGAGAAAAACAGGTGCGGGGGGTTTAAAAATGTGCCGGCTCACACAATCCCGCCTAGCAAACTTCTCAATCTACATCTCTTTGTGGTGATTCTTCTTATTCAGCATAGGGAAGTAAACACAGATGGACAAAATGGAAGCCTCCTGGCTGCCTTGCAAATAGTTGGCATTTCTGGACAACATGCCATAGGGCAGGGATGCCAGGGATTAGCCAGTGGCGTGGTGTTATAATACAATCATACGATATGCCTACCGTTAGTTCATCAGGCAGCCGCAAAATCTGTGAAGTTCGCATTTGCACTGGGGATGGAAAATAACCAAGATGACCGGCTGTAGGACAGATGTGTTGTTTTACTGTGTTGGGGCGTAATCAAATATTTAGTCTCAATTGAAGCATGGCTGGTTAGATTTTTTGCATACTCTCCAGCATGATGATAGTACTCATAAATCACACGTCCTACTGCAGCTATTGCGAAATAGTAAAAACCTATAAATAGGCACGTTTGACTGTCTATGTAGCATATATCAGTGGACAGTCAAACGTGCCTATGTAACTAATGTGAAATGGCTGGCTAGTTAGCGGTGCGCGCTAGTAGCGTTTCAAATCGATAACGTCACTCGCTCCGAGACCTTGAAGTAGTTGTTTCCCTTAGGGATTTTAACGTTAAGGATCTTAACTCCTCCCTGTAATAACACTAAAGGCACATAACCTGGAGCCATCTAAACCTATACCCTGCCTTCCAACATCCAAACATAACCTGGATCCATCTAAACCTATACCCTGCCTTCCAACATCCAAACATAACCTGGATCCATCTAAACCTATACCCTGCCTTCCAACATCCAAACATAACCTGGATCCATCTAAACCTATACCCTGCCTTCCAACATCCAAACATAACCTGGATCCATCTAAACCTATACCCTGCCTTCCAACATCCAAACATAACCTGGATCCATCTAAACCTATACCCTGCCTTCCAACATCCAAACATAACCTGGATCCATCTAAACCTATACCCTGCCTTCCAACATCCAAACATAACCTGGATCCATCTAAACCTATACCCTGCCTTCCAACATCCAAACATAACCTGGATCCATCTAAACCTATACCCTGCCTTCCAACATCCAAACATAACCTGGATCCATCTAAACCTATAACCTGCCTTCCAACATCCAAACATAACCTGGATCCATCTAAACCTATAACCTGCCTTCCAACATCCAAACATAACCTGGATCCATCTAAACCTATACCCTGCCTTCCAACATCCAAACATAACCTGGATCCATCTAAACCTATACCTTGCCTTCCAACATCCAAACATAACCTGGATCCATCTAAACCTATACCCTGCCTTCCAACATCCAAACATAACCTGGATCCATCTAAACCTATACCCTGCCTTCCAACATCCAAACATAACCTGGATCCATCTAAACCTATACCCTGCCTTCCAACATCCAAACATAACCTGGATCCATCTAAACCTATACCCTGCCTTCCAACATCCAAACATAACCTGGATCCATCTAAACCTATACCCTGCCTTCCAACATCCAAACATAACCTGGATCCATCTAAACCTATACCCTGCCTTCCAACAGCCAAACATAAGTGTAACGGTTTTCTTGACTTGAAGGAGAGGCGGACCAAAACGCAGCGTGGTTTCTATTCATGGTTATTTAATGAAGAAAACTATACATGAACAGACTAACAAAAACAAGAAACCTAAAACAGCCCTATCTGGTGCAAACACAGAGACAGGAACAATCACCCACAAACACACAGTGAAACCTAAAACAGCCCTATCTGGTGCCAACACAGAGACAGGAACAATCACCCACAAACACACAGTGAAACCTAAAACAGCCCTATCTGGTGCCAACACAGAGACAGGAACAATCACCCACAAACACACAGTGAAACCTAAAACAGCCCTATCTGGTGCCAACACAGAGACAGGAACAATCACCCACAAACACACAGTGAAACCTAAAACAGCCCTATCTGGTGCCAACACAGAGACAGGAACAATCACCCACAAACACACAGTGAAACCTAAAACAGCCCTATCTGGTGCCAACACAGAGACAGGAACAATCACCCACAAACACACAGTGAAACCTAAAACAGCCCTATCTGGTGCAAACACAGAGACAGGAACAATCACCCACAAAACACAACACCAAACAGGCTACCTAAATATGGTTCCAAATCAGAGACAATGACTAACACCTGCCTCTGATTGAGAACCATATCAGGCCAAACATAGAAATAGACAAACTAGACATGTAACATAGAATGCCCACTCAGATCACACCCTGACCAACCAAAACATAGAAACATACAGAGCAAACTATGGTCAGGGTGTGACAATAAGGCTGAGATGGATCCAGGTTCCAACATCCAAACACAGTCTTAGCAAGCCTGGCTTTCTATAGATTAGAGCAAATCCACAACCTTATTCATGAGTTTATACAACAGTAAAACTAGATTAACCTTATGCATGAGTTTATACAACAGTAGGCCTAGATTAACTTTATGAGTTTATACAACAGTAAAACTAGATTAACTACATCTATTAGTTTATAGAGCAGTAGGAATAGATTAACCTTAGTCATAAGCTTATATAACAGTAGGTCTAGAGTAACCTTAGTCATAAGGGCAGATGTCATGTAAACTGGTATTATTCTTAATGTTAGACACAGAGAGAGAGAGAGAGAGAGAGAGAGAGAGAGAGAGAGAGAGAGAGAGAGAGAGAGAGAAAATGCAATATTAGGAAGATGTTCATAATGTCTGGTATACTCAGTGTATATCGTCTAGTTCCCATACATTGTCTGGTGTAATGCCATTCGCTCTAGGCCTATTCAGGTAGACAGTAGTACTTATAACCTATAATACTTATAACCTATATTCCCATGCACTGTATAGTTCTCATATATCATGTGGTTCAGATGAGCTAGGCTTATTCATCTAAACAAATGTCACATTTTTGGTCGTTACCCTTCTGTGAAGAAAATAATAAACAATGAGTGTGGTTGAAAAATGAGCAAAAAGCCCTGATACGGGGATATTATTCTCCTGAGATTGTGTTCCCACGTTTATGAGCCATGAGTGGGTTCCTGTTGGGGAAAGCCTGTAGAGGAGCCAGCCAAACATTCACAGGAGACTCAGACCATAGAGTTCACTAACTTTTGCATATACTGTACTTAACAGCCTGGGTAAATATATATATATACACACATCATTTTTTTTTAAAGAAAATAATTGTTCCATAAACCTTGCGTGCTACCTCTTAGCGTTGCTTATGTCACATCTGTACATCACTCCATCCACTCCCTCTTACCAACCCTCTCCCCCTTCCTACCCCTTCATCACGTTCCCGCTCTCTCCCCCTTCCTACCCCTTCATCGTGTTCCCACTCTCTCCCCCTTCAACACGTTCCCACTCTCTCCCCCTTCATCACGGTCCCACTCTCTCCCCCTTCATCACGTTCCCACTCTCTCCCCCCTCCTACCCCTTCATCACGTTCCCGCTCTCTCCCCATTCCTACCCCTTCATCATGTTCCCACTCTCTCCCCCTTCATCACGTTCCCCTCTCTACCCCTTCATCACGTTCCCACTCTCTCCCCCTTCCTACCCCTTCGTTCCGTTCCCACTCTCTCCCCCTCCTACCCCTTCATCACGTTCCCACTCTCTTCCCCTTCATCCGTTCCCACTCTCTTCCCCTTCCTACCCCTTCAACATGTTCCCACTCTCTCCCCCTCCTACCCCTTCATCACGTTCCCACTCTCTCCCCCTTCCTACCCCTTCACCATGTTCCCACTCTCTCCCCCTCCTACCCCTTCATCACGTTCCCACTCTCCCCCTTCCTACCCCTTCGTTCCATGCCCACTCTCTCCCCCTCCTACCCCTTCATCACGTTCCCACTCTCTCCCCCATCCTACCCCTTCATCACGTTCCCACTCTCCCCCCTCCTACCCCTTCATCACGTTCCCACTCTCTCCCCCTTCCTACCCCTTCACCATGTTCCCACTCTCTCCCCCTCCTACCACTTCATCACGTTCCCACTCTCTCCCCCTTCCTACCCCTTCATCACGTTCCCACTCTCTCCCCCTCCTACCCCTTCATCACGTTCCCACTCTCTCCCCCTTCCTACCCCTTCATCACGTTCCCACTCTCTCCCCCTCCTACCCCTTCATCACGTTCCCACTCTCTTCCCCTTCCTACCCCTTCAACATGTTCCCACTCTCTCCCCCTCCTACCCCTTCATCACGTTCCCACTCTCTCCCCCTTCCTACCCCTTCAACAATAACTCTCTCCCCTTCCTACCCCTTCGAACCGTTCCCACTCTCTCCCCCTCCTATCCCTTCATCACGTTCCCACTCTCTTCCCCTTCCTACCCCTTCACCATGTTCCCACTCTCTCCCCCTCCTACCCCTTCATCACGTTCCCACTCTCTTCCCCTTCCTACCCCTTCACCATGTTCCCACTCTCTCCCCCTCCTACCCCTTCATCACGTTCCCACTCTCTTCCCCTTCCTACCCCTTCACCATGTTCCCACTCTCTCCCCCTCCTACCCCTTCATCACGTTCCCACTCTCTCCCCCTTCCTACCCCTTCATCACGTTCCCACTCTCTCCCCCTTCCTACCCCTTCGTTCCGTTCCCACTCTCTCCCCCTTCCTACCCCTTCGAACCGTTCCCACTCTCTCCCCCTCCTACCCCTTCATCACGTTCCCACTCTCTCCCCCTTCCTACCCCTTCATCACGTTCCCACTCTCTTCCCCTTCCTACCCCTTCGTTCCGTTCCCACTCTCTCCCCCTTCCTACCCCTTCATCACGTTCCCACTCTCTCCCCCTTCCTACCCCTTGAACCGTTCCCACTCTCTCCCCCTCCTACCCCTTCATCACGTTCCCACTCTCTCCCCCTTCCTACCCCTTCATCACGTTCCCACTCTCTCCCCCTTCCTACCCCTTCATCACGTTCCCACTCTCTCCCCCTTCCTACCCCTTGAACCGTTCCCACTCTCTCCCCCTCCTACCCCTTCATCACGTTCCCACTCTCTCCCCCTTCCTACCCCTTCATCACGTTCCCACTCTCTCCCCCTTCCTACCCCTTCATCACGTTCCCACTCTCTCCCCTTCCTCCCCCTTCGTTCCGTTCCCACTCTCCCCCTTCCTACCCCTTCGTTCCGTTCCCACTCTCTCCCCCTCATACCCCTTCATCACGTTCCCACTCTCTCCTCCTCCTACCCCTTCATCACGTTCCCACTCTCTCCCCCTTCCTACCCCTTCGTTCCGTTCCCACTCTCTCCCCCTCCTACCCCTTCATCATGTTCCCACTCTCTCCCCTTCCTACCCCTTCGTTCCGTTCCCACTCTCTCCCCCTCCTACCCCTTCATCACGTTCCCACTCTCTCCCCCTTCCTACCCCTTCATCACGTTCCCACTCTCTCCCCCTTCCTACCCCTTCATCACGTTCCCACTCTCTCCCCCTTCCTACCCCTTCGAACCGTTCCCACTCTCTCCCCCTCCTACCCCTTCATCACGTTCCCACTCTCTCCCCCTTCCTACCCCTTCATCACGTTCCCACTCTCTCCCCCTTCCTACCCCTTCATCACGTTCCCACTCTCTCCCCCTTCCTCCCCTTCGTTCCATTCCCACTCTCCCCCTTCCTACCCCTTCGTTCCGTTCCCACTCTCTCCCCCTCCTACCCCTTCATCATGTTCCCACTCTCTCCCCCTCCTACCCCTTCATCACGTTCCCACTCTCTCCCCCTTCCTAGTTCCGTTCCCACTCTCTCCCCCTCCTACCCCTTCATCATGTTCCCACTCTCTCCCCCTTCCTACCCCTTCGTTCCGTTCCCACTCTCTCCCCCTCCTACCCCTTCATCACGTTCCCAACCCCTTCGTTCCGTTCCCACTCTCTCCCCCCTCCTACCCCTTCATCACGATCCCGCTCTGCCACCCGTACGTACCCTGCACACCTGACTCGGCATAAATGCATAAATGACACTTCTGAAGACCCATGACACAGTTGTTACAACACTCTTAAAATAAATATGTTATCTTTTTTCTAAGAGTGTACTAAGGCGAGACTTCAAACGGTGACATAATCAGAACGCTGAACAGCAATGACAACCACCAGCAGACCAAGGAATTGAGGCGTCTCAAGCCGAATCAGTTCAGTTGAATCTGACCCTGACTGTCACCATCCTACAGTGATGTCAGTTTACACATAATTGTATTTGAGCAGCTCTAGTGTAAAATACCATTACCCTTCTCTACTGTAGGCTGTGTCAACAAACATCCCCTACGTGAGCTGCCTGTTTTTTTTAAATGTTTTATTTCACCTTTATTTAACCAGGTAGGCTAGTTGAGAACACCTTTATTTAACCAGGTAGGCTAGTTGAGAACACCTTTATTTAACCAGGTAGGCAAGTTGAGAACACCTTTATTTAACCAGGTAGGCAAGTTGAGAACACCTTTATTTAACCAGGTAGGCTAGTTGAGAACACCTTTATTTAACCAGGTAGGCTAGTTGAGAACACCTTTATTTAACCAGGTAGGCTAGTTGAGAACACCTTTATTTAACCAGGTAGGCTAGTTGAGAACACCTTTATTTAACCAGGTAGGCTAGTTGAGAACACCTTTATTTAACCAGGTAGGCAAGTTGAGAACACCTTTATTTAACCAGGTAGGCTAGTTGAGAACACCTTTATTTAACCAGGTAGGCTAGTTGAGAACACCTTTATTTAACCAGGTAGGCAAGTTGAGAACACCTTTATTTAACCAGGTAGGCTAGTTGAGAACACCTTTATTTAACCAGGTAGGCAAGTTGAGAACACCTTTATTTAACCAGGTAGGCTAGTTGAGAACACCTTTATTTAACCAGGTAGGCAAGTTGAGAACACCTTTATTTAACCAGGTAGGCTAGTTGAGAACACCTTTATTTAACCAGGTAGGCAAGTTGAGAACACCTTTATTTAACCAGGTAGGCTAGTTGAGAACACCTTTATTTAACCAGGTAGGCAAGTTGAGCAAAGCAGTTCGACACATACAACAACACAGAGTTGCACATGGAGTAAAACAAACACACAGTCAATAATACAGTAGAAAAATAAGTCTATATACGATGTGAGCAAATGAGGTGAGATAAGGGAGTTAAAGGCAAAAGAAAGGCCATGGTGGCAAAGTAAATACAATATAGCAGGTAAAACACTGGAATGGTAGATTTGCAGTGGAAGAATGTGCAAAGTAGAAATAGAAATAATGGGGTGCAAAAAATAAATACAGTAGGGGGAGAGGTAGTTGTTTGGGCTAAATTATAGATAGGCCTATGTACAGGTGCAGTAATCTGTAAACTGCTCTGACAGCTGGTGCTTAAAGCTAGTGAGGGAGATAAGTGTTTCCAGTTTCAGAGATTTTTGTAGTTCGTTCCAGTCATTGGCAGCAGAGAACTGGAAGGAGAGGCGGCCAAAGGAAGAATTGGTTTTGGGGGTGACCAGAGAGATATACCTGCTGGAGCGCGTGCTACAGGTGGGTGCTGTTATGGTGACCAGCGAGCTGAGATAAGGGGGGACTTTACCTAGCAATGTCTTGGAGATGACCTGGAGCCAGTGGGTTTGGCGATGAGTATGAAGTGAGGGCCAGCCAACGAGAGCGTACAGGTTGCAGTGGTGGGTAGTATATGGGGCTTTGGTGACAAAACGGATGGCACTGTGATAGACTGCATCCAATTTACTGAGTAGGTTATTGGAGGCTATTTTGTAAGTGACATCACCAAAGTCGAGGATCGGTAGGATAGTCAGTTTTACGAGGGTATGTTTGGCAGCATGAGTGAAGGCCAATTCTAGATTCAACTTTAGATTGGAGATGTTTGATGTGAGTCTGGAAGGAGAGTTTACAGTCTAACCAGACACCTAGGTATTTGTAGTTGTCCACATATTCTAAGTCAGAACCGTCCAGAGTAGTAATGTTGGACGGGCGGGCAGGTGCAGGCAGCGATCGGTTGAAGAGCATGCATTTAGTTTTACTTGTATTTAAGAGCAGTTGGAGGCCACGGAAGGAGAGTTGTATGGCATTGAAACTCGTCTGAAGGGTTGTTAACACAGTGTCCAAAGAAGGGCCAGAAGTATACAGAATGGTGTCGTCTGCGTAGAGGTGGATCAGAGACTCACCAGCAGGCAAGAGCGACATCATTGATGTATACAGAGAAGAGAGTCGGTCCAAGAATTGAACCCTGTGGCACCCCCATAGACACTGCCAGAGGTCCGGACAACAGGCCCTCCGATTTGACATACTGAACTCTATCAGAGAAGTAGTTGGTGAACCAGGCGAGGCAATCATTTGAGAAACCAAGGCTATCGAGTCTGCCGATGAAGATGTGGTGATTGACAGAGTCGAAAGCCTTGGCCAGGTTTATGAATATGGCTGGACAGTATTGTTTCTTATCGATGGCGGTTAAGATATCGTTTAGGACCTTGAGCGTGGCTGAGGTGCACCCATGACCAGCTCTGAAACCAGATTGCATAGCGGAGACGGTATGGTAGGATTGGAAATGGTCGGTAATCTCTTTGTTGACTTGGCTTTGGAAGACCTTAGAAAGGCAGGGTAGGATAGATATAAGTCTGTAGCAGTTTGGTTCGTGACGGGCTCATCAGGTTATAGGTTCAAATAAACGTTCAATAACGACAAAAGAAAAGTGCAGTTACACAGTGGTCGCCATCCTAACCTGCACATCAACAACAATACTGCTGCTCTCTGTCTTTCCCAAAGGAAACTGATGGTCAGAATGCAGGGTACTGGGTTTCTAGTTTAGGCCTATTCCCTGGGGCACCTATTCGTTGCCTATGGCTTCATATTGCTATTGGAGAAGTCACTTCTTTAACGGTCAAAAGTAGTGCATTATATTGGGCACTATACAGTATAGGGAATAGTGTGTATGATAATGTACAATGGTATACATAGAATTTGACCTACCAAGGGTAGGAAATTGGGTTATCACTCTGCCAAAAACAAATAACACATCAATCAGTGATAGCTTGTGACGACAGAGGCCTACTTTACGTCAAAGGAGAGAACGAAGAGACGTTTCAACAGACTGTAATGACGGACGGCATTGTCTCACCTTATGATGAACACAGTCAGACAATACTGAAGTCAAACGCTAAGTCACTTCCACAGGGGTGTTTCCCTGGACTGGACTCTGCTCCAGTACCATGCCCTTGGTAGATAATCCAGAACACACAATGTCAACCACACTATCATTGAAACTCAGTCTGAGTGAGGAGGTACGTCTATAGGCCCTGGTCAAATGTAGTATACTATAAAGTAAATGGCCTAAGAATGGGTGCAGGGAACACATGGAGTTGTAAACTCAGTCAAAGCTCTGAGCAGAGAATGTGTCTCTCTCCCTCACTCCACACATCACTCCCTTTACTACTACCCCCCACCCCCTCTGTGAGGTGGCTTGACGTGAGAGCTGTGAGGTAGGTAGGGTGTCTTTGAGGCCAGGATGGATTGTGGTGTTTCAGAGAGCTGTAATCCCCAAGCAGACGCAACAGCAAATTTAGAGGCATGGACAGCCAGAGACAGCTAGCTAGCTAGACCTTATAAACACTGGAATCAAAACTGACGTCAGACAGAGGTGGCTGGATGGACTCAAAGGATGATTTAATGGCATTAATAACAGAACAGTTATCCTAATGGAAACACAGCCCCTCTTCACTACATCTGAAAAAGTATTTGTTAGGTGATCTGTAGTCGACTGAGCTATCATTAGTCAAGAAAAACACTGGTGTATCAGCGCATCCCCCAGCATCCCCCACGTGCTTATTCTAATCCTCTGTTAAGTCACATCCAGTGTCTCTATACTTTGCTGCCGCCACGACCCCAGGCCAGTCAAACAGTATGATTTACTGTTTACAGTCGAGATAGCATCTAATCAGATGGACTGTAAAAGGACTGGAGCCTTGTCTTTCCTAGGCAGGCCTGTTATTAGGGCTGTGGCAGGAACACTGAAGAGCAGGAAGGACCTTGAATTCTTATCCAATGTGTTTACGATGGACTTTTGGATATGTTGTGTGGAAATGCTGTGTTGATATAGATGTGGGGATATGCTGTGTTGATATAGATGTGGGGATATGCTGTGTTGATATAGATGTGGGGATATGCTGTGTTGATATAGATGTGGGGATATGATGTGTTGATATAGATGTGGGGATATGCTGTGTTGATATAGATGTGGGGATATGATGTGTTGATATAGATGTGGGGATATGCTGTGTTGATATAGATGTGGGGATATGTTGTGTTGATATAGATGTGGGGATATGCTGTGTTGATATAGATGTGGGGATATGCTGTGTTGATATAGATGTGGGGATATGCTGTGTTGATATAGATGTGGGGATATGCTGTGTTGATATAGATGTGGGGATATGCTGTGATGATATAGATGTGGGGATATGATGTGTTGATATAGATGTGGGGATATGCTGTGTTGATATATATGTGGGGATATGCTCTGTTGATATAGATGTGGGGATATGATGTGTTGATATAGATGTGGGGATATGCTGTGTTGATATAGATGTGGGGATATGCTGTGTTGATATAGATGTGGGGATATGATGTGTGTGCAGCGTCAACAGTATAGTAGAGTATGTGAATTCACCCACCTGGCTCCTTCATCTTCTGCATGACTCTGGTTAACTCTTGCTGTGTGTGTGTGTGTTTACATACGTGTGCACATGTCTGTACAATCTCCATGCTTTATATAGTGATCTCTTACCTATTTGCAGCAGTACAGGCGTAACCAGGGCTGTTTCCATGGCGTAGCAGAACTCTCGTCCGAACATGACGGCTCCGTGCATCACCCACTGGCGCAGCGGAATCCGGTCTATAGACCCCTCGCTCACCGACTCCTCCTGGCATGACTCCAGCACCAAACCTCCTCCTGCTCCTCCATCTCCTTTGGAGGCAGAACCTGTGGTGGTTTTCTTAGCAGCGGGGACCACCATTACCCCCTGCACTTGCATAGCATCGGCCTCAGAGTTCTGGGGAGCCATTTTCTTCTTCTTCGGCATGCACACAGCCAAACGCACAACCCTTCAGGCTCCAGAAAAAAAAATAGATTCAAAACTAAATAAAAAAAATAGCTCTGTATTCATACACTGGCGGTGACAGGTGTGAGCTCGTCCTCAAAGTAGCTCCCTCTGCTGTCGATGTCCTCGAATGTCGTTATCAGGAAGAAAGAATCATCTCTTAAAGCGTACAATACATTCCTTGTGTGTTCCTTAAAGAGGCATTGGGTTGTTTTTCAGGGTGTCAACTCAGGCAGCTCAGAACCCCACAGGCAGGTTCATTTAGTGTGAAGAAGGACGTGTGAAAATTAAATGGCTTTTCCTCCCTATCTGTGTTAGTTGGTTTACTGTCTACTAGAATCAGTAAAAATCCATATCGATTGCCATTCAGTTAATACCAGTTTCATGATGTGTGTGGAGGAGGTGCAGAAGAGGGAGTGCAGGCGGCAGGGCGGAGGGCAGGAGGCGACACAGGTGAGAGCTCCTCTGTGAATCCCCATCGAGTGGCCGATCAATCTGCACATACCCAGGATGCACCACGGGAATAGTCGCCAGTAAGAGAGAGAGAGAGAGAGAGAGAGAGAGAGAGAGAGAGAGAGGGGAGAGTTAGTTATTAAAATGGAGGTTGGCAGACTAATGACAGTAACGTTTTTACAATTCCAGTAAGACTGCAGAAAACTGAACCATGCCAACCTGTACTGAACCACACTAGTATAATACAGAATGATATGGGTCAGTTTGGCTTGATTGTGGAAAAGGTGGAAACAGATTCACAACATTGTTTAAAAAACTCTTTGAGTTGAATCAAAGATGATTTGATGATTTAAGCATGTAAAAGGCCTAGTTCATAGTCATCTGGCTATTCGTAGTGTTTAAGCCTCTGGGCAGAGACTGGTGCATACTGTACAGGGTAGAGTATAGAGAGAGGGAGGGAGGGAGAGAGAGAGGACCCACTCGCTTCTCACACAACTCCCGGGGGATTTTCAGTATTCTCCTTTATCCTGTGATAAAGCATGAATAAAGCTGCCTTTAATAACCAACCCCTCCTTTCTGTCTGTGGGTGTCTGTGTGTGTGTGTGTGTGTGTGTGTGTGTGTACTGTTGTGTCCTGAACAAACAGCTAGGCATTAGAATGACTCAGAGGATTGAGTCTGGGATGGGGAAATGTCAGGCTGGTCTGTGTGAGTGAATCAGTAGCTTCCTGTTGGTTTTTAAAGGCAGAGGCAGTGAGTGGCAAATCCAGTAAGATTTGAAATTAGAATGCCAATCACATCTCAGAACACGTCTGACTCTGGGGGCACGACAAAGATGGTGGATAAATGAAGAGGTCTTTCTCAGGCCATTTACCATTGAAACAAATGTTCACCGTTCAGGTTTACTTAAGGGGTGGCTCTCCCAAAGTCACCAATGTGATAGCAGCTGGGTCCGGTCTACTTAGTTCATTGACTGTATATGAACCAGAAAAAAAATGATTGAGTGGGATGTCTTGCTTCCTCTTCCGTCTCTGTGAGGGATAGGAGCTCCTGTAGCAGTCAACCAAGACATTTTAGCACCTGGACAGCAGTGGAGGTTAATTACATTGTGACCTCACTGGGGGAGGCTCTCTGGGTTAGGCTTAGCTCTCACACAGCCTGTAAGTGGAGTGGAGTGGAGAGGAGAGAGATGGGGATTAAGGGAGATAGAGCGCAAGATGTATATACTGTATATATAGAGCGAGAGAGAGGAGAGGAGAGGATTAAGGGAGATAGAGTGCAATATGTATATACTGTATATGGAGAGAGAGAGACAAGGAGAGAGGGGAGAGAGAGAGAAGGAGGGGGGTGAGAGAGGAGAGGGAGAGAGGAGAGAAGGAGGGGGGTGAGAGAGGAGAGGGAGGGGGAGAGAGGAGAGAGGAGAGACAGGACATGCTGAGAGGAGGCTGAGGGTACATAGAGCCGTGACTGTACATGAGGGGGCCAGGGTTTCAGAAGGAAATTAGTGAGTGTGTGCTGGAACTGTTGGTTTAATGCATGTTCCAATCTGAGATTACACTATCTAATGTCCACATTAACGTTAAAACATCTCTCCCTCTCTCTCTGACACTTTTAATTTATATACTGAGATACTGAGACCTGGGAGAGATGAGAGTGCATTATAGGCTCTCATCTTATATGAATCTAGTCTTCAGAGAGGCTTCCTCATCAGATGCTAAATGAAAACCCCCTGAGAGAAAGAGATATCCTCAGAGAGGTATTTCTTTAGGTTTTGTCTTTATTCTTGTATTGATGTCTGATGTAATAAAAGATACATATTTTAAGTATCAGATTTGCAACCAATGTAAGAGAAACTTTACATTTACATCATTTAGCAGACGCTCTTATCCAGAGCAACTAGGGTTAAGTGCCTTGCTCAAGGGCACATCGACAGATTCTTCACCTAATCAGTTCAGGGATTCAAACCAGAAACCTTTGAGTTACTGGGGCACCGTTCTTAACCGCTAGGCTATCTGAGCCATACCCATGTACAATAGATCACCTGCTTAACAAAGTTAAGACAATACAGTAATGTTGTACTTTTTCACTGTAACATTCAACCACTGTAGCATTTCCACTAGTGCTCTATATGATACTACAGTCGTAAAGAAGAGACATCCATCTGTTCAGCACCTGAGGAATAGGCTATTGGTCCCTTTCAATAATGCTGTTGCCAGGCAGAATGATGATCTCCACAGTCTAATCTCTTCACCACTGAATGGTAATGAGAGAAAAGCAAAGAAAAGGCCTCAGCAGAAACATTCTGAAGAACAGGATCAGATTCAGTGCGTCGTCTGTGTGAGTAAAAAGCAAGACCCCGTTACTACCTGCAGGACGGTTACATAACACAGTCACATGGTACTGAACCCTGCATGTTGTTCTCTGTGGACTGAAATATGACAAGGTTATGTAGCCTAGGCCTAGTGAGTTCAAAAGGCCAAAACAAAACTACACTGAACAAAAATATAAACACATCATGCAACAATGTCAATGATTCTACTGAGTTACAGTTCATATAACAGGAAATCAGTCAATCTAGTCAGGCCCAGCCAATCAGAATGACTTTTAAACATTCAATTCTTTGGCAACAGCTCTGGTGGACATTCCTGCAGTCAGCATGGCAACAGCTCTGGTGGACATTCCTGCAGTCAGCATGGCAACAGCTCTGGTGGACATTCCTGCAGTCAGCATGGCAACAGCTCTGGTGGACATTCCTGCAGTCAGCATGGCAACAGCTCTGGTGGACATTCCTGCAGTCAGCATTCCAATTGCACGCTGCCTCAAAACTTGAGACATTTGTGGAATTGTGTTGTGTGACAAAACTGCACCTTTTAAAGTGCCATTTTATTGTACCCAGCACAAGGTGCACCTGTGTAATGATCATGCTTTTTAATCCGCTTCTTGATATGCCACACCTGTCAGGTGGATGGATTATCTTGGCAAAGGAGAAATGCTCACTAACAGGGATTTAAACAACATTTTAAAGAAATAATCATTTTGTGTCTATGGAACATTTCTGTGATATTTTATATCAGCTCATGAAACAGGGGACCAACACTTTACATGTTGAGTTTATATTTTTGTTCAGTATAAATTAGGACCATACTTGATATTTGGTCAAGCTCAAAGTTTTGAGTGACAAAATAGGACCAGGGAAGTACCTTCAGTTCTAGAACACTGGGAGAGACAGCCTTCAATGTCAAGTCACCCAACACCAGCATTCATACAAGTTCAAATACTAGAACTGCCTATGTTACTCAACTCTAGGGATAAACATTTGTTCTCATATGCAGCTATAAAACAGAAGTTGTAATTTCATGTTCTCTCAGGGGTGGGGGGAATTACGATCAGTGTGATGATAATGTCTATAGAACAAGATAGGATACCGTTTATCCTTAGACACTCATTATCATGGCACCTCTAGAACTTGTTTGTACTTGTATGTAGCCTATACGTGTGTGTGTGTGTGCACGTGTTTGTGTACATGTGTGTGTGCTCGTGTGTGTGTGTGAATGTGTGTTACTACTTGCCTGACCCAAATAGAGGCCCAGATATGGATTGCACTGGGCATACTGAGGAGTCAGGAGGCCAGCTAACCAACCAGGCAGGCAGGGGGAGGGCAGGGGCACAAATAACCACCAACCACAACACACCCAGGGAGAGCTGGGCAGACTGGTGAGGCCTTATTCAGGATTGGCCATTTATATTTTAATTGTTTTCATTGGCTTTGGTGAGGACAGCCAGGCTGTATACCCATTGATCAATTAATCTATGATGGTGTCTTTGATGAGCCACCTCCAAGCCATTAGCCATCTGAATTATTGGACCGTGTTGCATGGCGGCCATTTTTAAGCTTGGTGACTCACTGACAGTCCATCGAATTTATTGATATTTGCTGAGCTACCGAGGTTAGAAGGTCGGCTTAGGGGGGGGTTGCTGTAACCTTCTGATCACAGAGCCATTTACAACTCCCTGTCCCGCATTCCACATCTCTCTAGGTCAGACCACAGCATACCACATCTCTCAAGGTCAGACCACAGCATACCACATCTCTCAAGGTCAGACCACAGCATACCACATCTCTCAAGGTCAGACCACAGCATACCACATCTCTCAAGGTCAGACCACAGCATACCACATATCTCTAGGTCAGACCACAGCATACCACATCTCTCTAGGTCAGACCACAGCATACCACATCTCTCTAGGTCAGACCACAGCATACCACATATCTCAAGGTCAGACCACAGCATACCACATATCTCTAGGTCAGACCACAGCATACCACATCTCTCAAGGTCAGACCACAGCATACCACATATCTCTAGGTCAGACCACAGCATACCACATCTCTCAAGGTCAGACCACAGCATACCACATCTCTCTAGGTCAGGTAACAGCATACCACATATCTCAAGGTCAGACCACAGCATACCACATCTCTCAAGGTCACACCACAGCATACCACATATCTCAAGGTCAGACCACAGCATACCGCATATCTCTAGGTCAGACCACAGCATACCACATATCTCAAGGTCAGACCACAGCATACCACATATCTCAAGGTCAGACCACAGCATACCACATATCTCTAGGTCAGACCACAGCATACCACATATCTCAAGGTCAGACCACAGCATACCACATATCTCAAGGTCAGACCACAGCATACCACATATCTCTAGGTCAGACCACAGCATACCACATATCTCAAGGTCAGACCACAGCATACCACATATCTCAAGGTCAGACCACAGCATACCACATATCTCTAGGTCAGACCACAGCATACCACATCTCTCAAGGTCAGACCACAGCATACCACATATCTCAAGGTCAGACCACAGCATACCACATCTCTCAAGGTCAGACCACAGCATACCACATCTCTCAAGGTCAGACCACAGCATACCACATCTCTCAAGGTCAGGGAAAAGTTCTGATAATATGTATTTTTTACATCACGAAATTAAAACCAATTTAGGATGCTCAGTTTTTTTGTTTCATAGTCATAGACTAGTTATTGTAGTTCTTAGTCCCATTCCCTCCCTTGATGGCTAGGCATCTCATCAACTCTGAGACCACCATGGCGACGTGTAGCCTACTGTGCGTACTCATTACAGTATTAATTTCCTCTCCAGCTCAGACAAGATGCAGATTTGCTTAGGGAAGTGGCAGCAGATGGATTTGTTGAGACTCACTCCCCCACGGTAGCCTGATAATACAGTAGGACTGTAAACAAAGTGGAACAGGTTGTGTGTGTGTGTGTAGCACTGCTGCAGTGGGAGAGTGGGTGGGGCCGTGAGGCTGGGACAGAGGGCATCCACATGTGCCAACGTTAACAGGGAGTATGACAAATCCCCCTCCCACTCACCGGAACACTCGCTCTCACACACACACACGCATGTCCGGAGACACTACATACACACCACACACAGGGGTGGGGAGGAATTAAAGCAGTCACAATGTGCTATGTGGATCAGTAAGTCTGCAGTTTCACCAGCTTGAGGTCCGACTGTGTCAACAACAACCCTGCAGTGTGATTTATAATGGTGGATTTAAAATGGTGGATTTATAATGGTGGATTTATAATGGTGGATTTAGCTCACAGAGACCAGTAGGACCAACTGCTTCGTCAACAATCCATATTTCTTAAAGCTTAAAATATAGGAGACTAGTTCAAGTGTAAGACAAGAAAATGAAGCACGTTCTCAAGTGGTGTTGGTCATTTATGCAGCTATGTCGATCCTACCAAAAGGTCTCTGTGAGAATGGAGTGCTTGTCTAATAGAAGTCTTCCAAACGTTAGGGCAGAAGATTGCTACACCCAAGAAAGGACCGCAGCTATATTTCTCAGAGGTCCATTCTTGGGAGTTGCTTTTACACGAATTCTGGTAAAAATAACATGCAGTATATCTCTGCAATGCCTCCCTGGGGTGTTGTTCAGGGAAGCTTGTTGAGGCACTCATGAAAACGGTACATAAATCACCCTCTCGCCTTATTCAGTTTCCCCCAAAAGGAAACAGAATAAGTCATGAACACAAGTCTTGTAAAGTTGGCCTACTACTTGTCATGCACAAATAAATCATTAACAAAATCAATCAAAGGAAAAGGGGAATGTAGAACTCGTCGGGCCCTTCGATCCCTTAGTGGTGTGTGTCTAAGTTGCTGTAATCAACCACAGCAAAGAGATGGAATCACTACTGAAGGAAAGGCCCCGGATCACTACTGAAGGAAAGGCCCTGGATCACTACTGAAGGAAAGGCCCTGGATCACTACTGAAGGAAAGGCCCCGGGTCACTACTGAAGGAAAGGCCCTGGATAACTACTGAAGGAAAGGCCCCGGATCACTACTGAAGGAAAGGCCCCGGATCACTACTGAAGGAAAGGCCCTGGATCACTACTGAAGGAAAGGCCTTGGATCACTACTGAAGGAAAGGCCCCGGATCACTACTGAAGGAAAGGCCCCGGATCACTACTGAAGGAAAGGCCCCGGATCACTACTGAAGGAAAGGCCCTGGATCACTACTGAAGGAAAGGCCCCGGATCACTACTGAAGGAAAGGCCTTGGATCACTACTGAAGGAAAGGCCTTGGATCACTACTGAAGGAAAGGCCCCGGATCACTACTGAAGGAAAGGCCTTGGATCACTACTGAAGGAAAGGCCCCGGATCACTACTGAAGGAAAGGCCCCGGATCACTACTGAAGGAAAGGCCCCGGATCACTACTGAAGGAAAGGCCCTGGATCACTACTGAAGGAAAGGCCCCGGATCACTACTGAAGGAAAGGCCTTGGATCACTACTGAAGGAAAGGCCTTGGATCACTACTGAAGGAAAGGCCCCGGATCACTACTGAAGGAAAGGCCTTGGATCACTACTGAAGGAAAGGCCCGGATCACTACTGAAGGAAAGGCCCCGGATCACTACTGAAGGAAAGGCCCGGATCACTACTGAAGGAAAGGCCCCGGATCACTACTGAAGGAAAGGCCCTGGATCACTACTGAAGGAAAGGCCTTGGATCACTACTGAAGGAAAGGCCCTGGGTCACTACTGAAGGAAAGGCCCCGGATCACTACTGAAGGAAAGGCCCCGGATCACTACTGAAGGAAAGGCCCCGGATCACTACTGAAGGAAAGGCCCTGGATCACTACTGAAGGAAAGGCCTTGGATCACTACTGAAGGAAAGGCCCTGGATCACTACTGAAGGAAAGGCCCTGGATCACTACTGAAGGAAAGGCCCCGGGTCACTACTGAAGGAAAGGCCTTGGATCACTACTGAAGGAAAGGCCCTGGAGCAAAATGAGAGTGATATTCAAAGACCAAAGAAATAACAAGCAGGAAAACATCTAACAAAACTCCTTTCATAGATCCCTCTCAGTGGCGTGATGTCGGTGATCTTGATTAAGACCACAGTAGACTAACTACTAACCTAACTCAACCCACATCTAACAATGGACTCGACTAGAAAAACTCCTACACCACAGTACTTCAGTTAGGAAAGGAAACAGGGAGGAAGGCCCCGTCTAGGTGACAGCCCTGACCCTAAAGTTATACACACAGTTCACTTAGGCCCCGTCTAGGTGACAGCCCTGACCATAAAGTTATACACACAGTACACTTTAGGCCCTGTCTAGGTGACAGCCCTGACCCTAAAGTTATACACACAGTACACTTTAGGCCCTGTCTAGGTGACAGCCCTGACCATAAAGTTATACACACAGTACACTTTAGGCCCCGTCTAGGTGACAGCCCTGACCATAAAGTTATACACACAGTACACTTTAGGCCCTGTCTAGGTGACAGCCCTGACCATAAAGTTATACACACAGTTCACTTTAGGCCCTGTCTAGGTGACAGCCCTGACCATAAAGTTATACACACAGTACACTTTAGGCCCTGTCTAGGTGACAGCCCTGACCAGTTATACACACAGTTCACTTTAGGCCCTGTCTAGGTGACAGCCCTGACCATAAAGTTATACACACAGTTCACTTTAGGCCCTGTCTAGGTGACAGCCCTGACCCTAAAGTTATACACACAGTACACTTTAGGCCCTGTCTAGGTGACAGCCCTGACCATAAAGTTATACACACAGTACACTTTAGGCCCTGTCTAGGTGACAGCCCTGACCATAAAGTTATACACACAGTACACACAGTACACTTTAGGCCCCGTCTAGATGACAGCCATGACCATAAAGTTATACACACAGTACACTTTAGGCCCTGTCTAGGTGACAGCCCTGACCATAAAGTTATACACACAGTACACTTTAGGCCCCGTCTAGGTGACAGCCCTGACCCTAAAGTTATACACACAGTACACTTTAGGCCCTGTCTAGGTGACAGCCCTGACCTAAAGTTATACACACAGTACACTTTAGGCCCCGTCTAGGTGACAGCCCTGACCATAAAGTTATACACACAGTTCACTTTAGGCCCCGTCTAGGTGACAGCCCTGACCCTAAAGTTATACACACAGTACACTTTAGGCCCCGTCTAGGTGACAGCCCTGACCATAAAGTTATACACACAGTACACTTTAGGCCCCGTCTAGGTGACAGCCCTGACCCTAAAGTTATACACACAGTTCACTTTAGGCCCCGTCTAGGTGACAGCCCTGACCCTAAAGTTATACACACAGTACACTTTAGGCCCTGTCTAGGTGACAGCCCTGACCATAAAGTTATACACACAGTACACTTTAGGCCCCGTCTAGGTGACAGCCCTGACCCTAAAGTTATACACACAGTACACTTTAGGCCCCGTCTAGGTGACAGCCCTGACCATAAAGTTATACACACAGTACACTTTAGGCCCTGTCTAGGTGACAGCCCTGACCATAAAGTTATACACACAGTTCACTTTAGGCCCCGTCTAGGTGACAGCCCTGACCATAAAGTTATACACACAGTACACTTTAGGCCCTGTCTAGGTGACAGCCCTGACCATAAAGTTATACACACAGTTCACTTTAGGCCCCGTCTAGGTGACAGCCCTGACCATAAAGTTATACACACAGTACACTTTAGGCCCTGTCTAGGTGACAGCCCTGACCATAAAGTTATACACACAGTTCACTTTAGGCCCCGTCTAGGTGACAGCCCTGACCATAATTTATACACACAGTTCACTTTAGGCCCTGTCTAGGTGACAGCCCTGACCATAAAGTTATACACACAGTTCACTTTAGGCCCTGTCTAGGTGACAGCCCTGACCATAAAGTTATACACACAGTTCACTTTAGGCCCCGTCTAGGTGACAGCCCTGACCATAAAGTTATACACACAGTACACTTTAGGCCCCGTCTAGGTGACAGCCCTGACCCTAAAGTTATACACACAGTACACACAGTGATTGATTGCACTGAAACGTGAACATGCAAACCCTCTCAAAAACAAGCAGGCCCGCCAGGCTCTGTGAGGCAGCAGTCTTCCCCTAACAACAACCATGTTCAAAAGTGACAAAGCAGAAAAAAAATGGAAGCTAAAACACTAGGACTTAGTAGAGGTGTGGACTCGAGTCAGACTTGAGTCACAAATATGATGACTTGACACCAATGACTCGTGACTTGACTTGGACTTGAGCCTTTTGACTCGAACTGACTTGATACCCTCCACAAGCCCAAATATAAAAAATGATGTTATTAAAAAAAAAGGTGTGCAGCGCATCAACTCTTCATTTAAAAGATTATAGGTTGAATCGGACAGCAGCCAATCATATTGTGCCAGCTGAGAAAAAGTTGCGCGTGGCAGTGCAGAGGAACTTTGGTGAGTAAATTCAGATGGAGCTCTTGGAAAGATGACACCCCAAAATTTTTCTTTTCGGATATGAAGATGACGCTGTATCAACAAAAAACGGATTGCAAAAGATGCGGGAAGAAAATGACAGACGGAGGCGCAACAACTTCCAACTTTGTTTGACATTTGAAGCTGCACAAAGAACGGTAAGTCATGGCTAATATAGCCAACAGCTATATCATTCATAACTTTGTCAGTGTAGCATGTTGGCTAACTTAACGTTAAATCAATGAGCCTCTACACAGTCAGTCAGTGCGGGAACGTGATCATTGCACCCGAGATTGAGCTACAACTGGCTAGGCATTTGGTAGTCTAAATCCTGCCTGATGTTACTGCTGTTCCTAAAGCCATTTACATATGTTAGCCTACTGTAACCACACACACAGTGTGGGCATATAGTGTAGGATCACTATTGGGGGGGGGGGGGCTTTCTCATGGCTACCCATGTATTTCCATGGAGATATAAAGTTTATTTGGCAAGTAGTAAATATATTTTTAAAAGCATTCATGATTTGCATAAATGTAATATACTAACTATTATTCTTGTTAAAAATATGAAATAGTGTTACATTTGGTGAAGAGCACATTATGACTTGTTTAGGACTCGAAACTCAAAGTTTAGGATTTGAGACTTGACTTGATACTTGCCAGTCTTGACTTGGGACTTGACTCGGACCTGCCTATCTTGACTTGGGACTTGAGTGCTAAGACTTGAGACGTACTTGCGTGTGCCAGTGCAGAGGTAGGTACTATACTTTGATTTGATACTTATGACTTGTAAAGCAATGACTTGGTCCCACCTCTGGGAGTTAGGCTTTGGCCCCGCCCCTCCTAGTGAGGACACACTAGTCTAGACAGAGTGTGTGAACAGCCACCCCATAGTCTGATCTGAGAGTTCCTGATATATACACCAGCACTTCTCATGAGGCCAAAGCGAAATCTCCAGTTTAGCGTTGGGTTGACCTAACTGCCACACACACACACACACACACACACACACACACAGTACCCATACACGGACGCAAGAATCAACTGCAGCCTATTTGTAGAATAGAATAGGCTACTATTTACAACAACAAATGCAACAGCCCTGCGGCAGTCTCACGAAGCCTGCCTTAAACCAACATATAATAGATACATAGCGTGACTACAGATTAACACTGAAGTGGTGTTATTGCATGCACCATTCAATGTAGGCTAACTTCCCCCATCTCATCCTGGCTATTCAGTATGGTGCCTTAATTGGTTTTCCCAGAACCTGGTGGTGACATCAACTCAAGGAACTTTAGCTGCAGATAACCCTTTATTTCCCTATGCAAATACACCCCGCTCTGTATAATCCCAGTGTTCCTGGCATGCTCCACATATGACACACAGCACAATGAGCAGAAAGACAGACACTGACTGACGCTGTTAAAAGCCATAGTTTAGGTACTGTAGGGGAAGTAGGGGCAGTAGGTACTGTAGGGGCAGTAGGTACTGTAGGGGCAGTAGGTACTGTAGGGGGCAGTAGGTACTGTAGGGGCAGTAGGTACTGTAGGGGGCAGTAGGTACTGTAGGGGCAGTAGGTACTGTAGGGGGCAGTAGGTACTGTAGGGGGCAGTAGGTACTGAGGGGCAGTAGGTACTGTAGGGGCAGTAGGTACTGTAGGGGGCAGTAGATACTGTAGGGGAAGTAGGTACTATGGGGGCAGTAGGTACTGTAGGGGAAGTAGGTACTGTAGGGGAAGTAGGTACTGTAGGGGCAGTAGGTACTGTAGGGGCAGTAGGTACTGAGGAGCAGTAGGTACTGTAGGGGAAGTAGATACTGTAGGGGCAGTAGGTACTATAGGGGCAGTAGGTACTGTAGGGGAAGTAGGGGCAGTAGGTACTGAGGGGCAGTAGGTACTGTAGGGGAAGTAGGTACTATAGGGGCAGTAGGTACTGTAGAGGAAGTAGGTACTGTAGGGGAAGTAGGTACTGTAGGGGCAGTAGGTACTGAGGGGCAGTAGGTACTGAGGGGCAGTAGGTACTGTAGGGGAAGTAGGTACTATGGGGGCAGTAGGTACTGTAGGGGCAGTAGGTACTGAGGGGCAGTAGGTACTGTAGGGGGCAGTAGGTACTGTAGGGGCAGTAGGTACTGTAGGGGCAGTAGGTACTGTAGGGGCAGTAGGTACTGTAGGGGGCAGTAGGTACTGTAGGGGGCAGTAGGTACTGAGGGGCAGTAGGTACTGTAGGGGACAGTAGATACTGTAGGGGAAGTAGGTACTATGGGGGCAGTAGGTACTGTAGGAGAAGTAGGTACTGTAGGGGAAGTAGGTACTGTAGGGGCAGTAGGTACTGTAGGGGCAGTAGATACTGTAGGGGAAGTAGGTACTATGGGGGCAGTAGGTACTGTAGGGGAAGTAGATACTGTAGGGGCAGTAGATACTGTAGGGGAAGTAGGTACTATAGGGGCAGTAGGTACTGTAGGGAAAGTAGGTACTGTAGGGGCAGTAGATACTGTAGGGGAAGTAGGTACTATAGGGGCAGTAGATACTGTAGGGGAAGTAGGTACTGTAGGGGCAGTAGATACTGTAGGGGAAGTAGGTACTATAGGGGCAGTAGGTACTGAGGGGCAGTAGGTACCGTAGGGGAAGTAGGTACCATAGGGGCAGTAGGTACTGTAGGGGAAGTAGGTACTGTAGGGGAAGTAGGTACTGTAGGGGCAGTAGGTACTGAGGGGAAGTAGGTACTGAGGGGCAGTAGGTACTGTAGGGGAAGTAGGTACTATGGGGGCAGTAGGTACTGAGGGGCAGTAGGTACTGAGGGGAAGTAGGTACTGTAGGGGAAGTAGGTACTATGGGGGCAGTAGGTACTGTAGGGGCAGTAGGTACTGAGGGGCAGTAGGTACTGTAGGGGAAGTAGGTACTATGGGGGCAGTAGGTACTGTAGGGGCAGTAGGTACTGAGGGCAGTAGGTACTGTAGGGGAAGTAGGTACTATGGGGGCAGTAGGTACTGTAGGGGAAGTAGGAACTGTAGGGGCAGTAGATACTGTAGGGGCAGTAGGTACTGTAGGGTCAATAGATACTGTAGGGGCAGTAGGTACTGTAGGGGAAGTAGGTACTGTAGGGGCAGTAGGTACTGTAGGGGCAGTAGGTACTGTAGGGGAAGTAGGTACTGTAGGGGGCAGTAGGTACTGTAGGGGCAGTAGGTACTGTAGGGGCAGTAGGTACTGTAGGGGAAGTAGGTACTGTAGGTACTGTGGGGGAAGTAGGTACTGTAGGGGAAGTAGGTACTGTAGGGGCAGTAGGTACTGTAGGGGAAGTAGGTACTGTAGGGGAAGTAGGTACTATGGGGGCAGTAGGTACTGTAGGGGAAGTAGGTACTGTAGAGGAAGTAGGTACTGTAGGGGAAGTAGGTACTGTAGGGGCAGTAGGTACTGTAGGGGCAGTAGGTACTGTAGGGGCAGTAGGTACTGTAGGGGCAGGAGGCACTGTAGGGGCAGTAGGCACTGTAGGGGAAGTAGGTACTGTAGGGGCAGTAGGTACTATGAGGGCAGTAGGTACTGTAGGGGAAGTAGATACTGTATGTACTATAGGGGAAGTAGGTACTGTATGGGAAGTAGGTACTGTAGGGGAAGTAGGTACTATGGGGGCAGTAGATACTGTAGGGGAAGTAGGTACTATGGGGGCAGTAGATACTGTAGGGGCGGTAGGTACTGTAGGGGAAGTAGGTACTATGGGGGCAGTAAGTCCTATGTAGGGGCAGTAGGTACTGTAGGGGCAGTAGGTACTGAGGGGCAGTAGGTACTGAGGGGCAGTAGGTACTGTAGGGGAAGTAGGTACTATGGGGGCAGTAGGTACTGAGGGGCAGTAGGTACTGAGGGGCAGTAGGTACTGTAGAGGAAGTAGGTACTATGGGGGCAGTAGGTACTGTAGGGGCAGTAGGTACTGTAGAGGAAGTAGGTACTATGGGGGCAGTAGGTACTGTAGGGGCAGTAGGTACTGAGGGGCAGTAGGTACTGAGGGGCAGTAGGTACTGTAGAGGAAGTAGGTACTATGGGGGCAGTAGGTACTGTAGGGGCAGTAGGTACTGAGGGGCAGTAGGTACTGTAGGGGAAGTAGGTACTATGGGGTCAGTAGGTACTGTAGGGGGCAGTAGGTACTGTAGGGGGCAGTAGGTACTGTAGGGGGCAGTAGGTACTGTAGGGGGCAGTAGGTACTGAGGGGCAGTAGGTACTGAGGGCAGTAGGTACTATGGGGGCAGTAGGTACTGTAGGGGCAGTAGGTACTGAGGGAAGTAGGTATTGTAGAGGAAGTAGGTACTGTAGGGGCAGTAGGTACTATGGGGGCAGTAGGTAAGGGGCAGTAGGTACTATGGGGGCAGTAGGTACTGTAGGGGCAGTAAATACTGTAGGGGCAGTAGATACTGTAGGGGCAGTAGATACTGTAGGGGCAGTAGATACTGTAGGGGGCAGTAGGTACTGTAGGGGGCAGTAGGTACTGTAGGGTCAATAGATACTGTAGGGGCAGTAGGTACTGTAGGGGAAGTAGGTACTGTAGGGGCAGTAGGTACTGTAGGGGCAGTAGGTACTGTAGGGGGGGAAGTAGGTACTGTAGGGGAAGTAGGTACTGTAGGGGCAGTGGGTACTGTAGGGGAAGTAGGTACTGTAGGGGAAGTAGGTACTATGGGGGAAGTAGGTACTGTAGAGGAAGTAGGTACTGTAGGGGAAGTAGGTACTGTAGGGGCAGTAGGTACTGTAGGGGCAGTAGGTACTGTAGGGGAAGTAGGTACTGTAGGGGCAGTAGGTACTATGGGGGCAGTAGGTACTATAGGGGAAGTAGATACTGTAGGTACTATAGGGGAAGTAGGTACTGTATGGGAAGTAGGTACTGCAGTAGTAGGTACTATGGGGGCCGTAGATACTGTAGGGGAAGTAGGTACTATGGGGGCAGTAGATACTGTAGGGGAAGTAGGTACTGTAGGGAAGTAGGTACTATGGGGGCAGTATGTACTATGGGGCAGTAGGTACTATGGGGGCAGTAGATACTGTAGGGGAAGTAGGTACTGTAGGGGCAGCAGGTACTGACTGTACTGGGGCAGTAGGTACTGTAGAGGGAAGTAGGTACTATGGGGGCAGTAGGTACTGTAGGGGCAGTAGGTACTGAGGGCAGTAGGTACTGTATGGGGGAAGTAGGTACTATGGGGCAGTAGGTAGGTACTGTAGGGGCAGTAGGTACTGTAGGGGGAAGTAGGTACTGAGGGGCAGTAGGTACTGTAGGGGACAGTAGATACTGTAGGGAAGTAGGTACTATGGGGCAGTAGATACTGTAGGGAAGTAGGTACTGTAGGGGCAGTAGGTACTGAGGGGCAGTAGGTACTGAGGGCAGTAGGTAGAGGAAGTAGGTACTATGGGGCAGTAGGTACTGTAGGGGCAGTAGGTACTGAGGGGCAGTAGGTACTGTAGGGGAAGTAGGTACTATGGGGGCAGTAGGTACTGTAGGGGAAGTAGGTACTGTAGGGGCAGTAGGTACTGAGGGCAGTAGATACTGTAGGGGCAGTAGGTACTATGGGGTCAGTAGGTACTGTAGGGGGCAGTAGGTACTGAGTAGGTACTACTGAGAGGCAGTAGGTACTATGGGGGCAGTAGGTACTGTAGGGGGCAGTAGGTACTGTAGGGGAAGTAGGTACTGTAGGGGCAGTAGGTACTATGGGGGCAGTAGGTACTGTAGGGGCAGTAGTTACTGTAGGGGCAGTAGTTACTGTAGGGGCAGTAGGTACTGTAGGGGGCAGTAGGTACTGTACAGTAGGTACTATGGGGCAGTAGGTACTGTAGGGGCAGTAGGTACTGTAGGGGCAGTAGGTACTGTAGGTACTGGGAAGTAGGTACTATGGGGGCAGTAGGTACTGTAGGGGCAGTAGGTACTATGGGGGCAGTAGGTACTGTAGGGGCAGTAGTTACTGTAGGGGCAGTAGTTACTGTAGGGGCAGTAGGTACTGTAGGGGGCAGTAGGTACTGTAGGGGGCAGTAGGTACTATGGGGGCAGTAGGTACTGTAGAGGAAGTAGGTACTATGGGGCAGTAGGTACTGTAGGGGCAGTAGGTACTGTAGAAGTAGGTACTATGGGGGCAGTAGGTACTGTAGGGGCAGTAGGTACTGAGGGGCAGTAGGTACTGAGGGGCAGTAGGTACTGTAGAGGAAGTAGGTACTATGGGGGCAGTAGGTACTGTAGGGGCAGTAGGTACTGAGGGGCAGTAGGTACTGTAGGGGAAGTAGGTACTATGGGGTCAGTAGGTACTGTAGGGGGCAGTAGGTACTGTAGGGGCAGTAGGTACTGTAGGGGGCAGTAGGTACTGAGGGGCAGTAGGTACTGAGGGGCAGTAGGTACTATGGGGCAGTAGGTACTGTAGGGGGCAGTAGGTACTGTAGGGGAAGTAGGTATTGTAGAGGAAGTAGGTACTGTAGGGGCAGTAGGTACTATGGGGGCAGTAGGTACTGAGGGGCAGTAGGTACTATGGGGGCAGTAGGTACTGTAGGGGCAGTAGGGGCAGTAGATACTGTAGGGGCAGTAGATACTGTAGCAGTAGATACTGTAGGGGCAGTAGGTACTGTAGGGGGCAGTAGGTACTGTAGGGTCAATAGATACTGTAGGGGCAGTAGGTACTGTAGGGGAAGTAGGTACTGTAGGGGCAGTAGGTACTGTAGGGGCAGTAGGTACTGTAGGTACTGTGGGGGAAGTAGGTACTGTAGGGGAAGTAGGTACTGTAGGGGCAGTGGGTACTGTAGGGGAAGTAGGTACTGTAGGGGAAGTAGGTACTAGGTAGGGGTACTGTAGGGGAAGTAGGTACTGTAGGGGCAGTAGGTACTGTGGGGGCAGTAGGTACTATGGGGGCAGTAGGTACTGTGGGGAAGTAGGTACTGTAGGGGCAGTAGGTACTATGGGGCAGTAGGTACTGTAGGGGAAGTAGATACTGTAGGTACTATAGGGGGGTACAGTAGGTACTGTAGGGGAAGTAGGTACTATGGGGGCAGTAGATACTGTAGGGAAGTAGGTACTATGGGGCAGTAGATACTGTAGGGGAAGTAGGTACTGTAGGGAAGTAGGTACTATGGGGGCAGTAGGTACTATGGGGGCAGTAGGTACTATGGGGGCAGTAGATACTGTAGGGAAGTAGGTACTGTAGGGGCAGCAGGTACTGAGGGCAGTAGGTACTGAGGGCAGTAGGTACTGTAGAGGAAGTAGGTACTATGGGGGCAGTAGGTAGTAGGTACTGAGGGGCAGTAGGTACTGTAGGGGAAGTAGGTACTATGGGGGCAGTAGGTACTGTAGGGGCAGTAGGTACTGTAGGGGGAAGTAGGTACTGAGGGGCAGTAGGTACTGTAGGGGACAGTAGATACTGTAGGGGAAGTAGGTACTATGGGGGCAGTAGATACTGTAGGGGAAGTAGGTACTGTAGGGGCAGTAGGTACTGAGGGGCAGTAGGTACTGAGGGGCAGTAGGTACTGTAGGGAAGTAGGTACTATGGGGGCAGTAGGTACTGTAGGGGCAGTAGGTACTGAGGGGCAGTAGGTACTGTAGGGGAAGTAGGTACTATGGGGGCAGTAGGTACTATGGGGGCAGTAGGTACTGTAGGGGCAGCAGGTACTGTAGGGGCAGTAGGTACTGAGGGCAGTAGATACTGTAGGGGCAGTAGGTACTATGGGGTCAGTAGGTACTGTAGGGGGCAGTAGGTAGGGGCTAGGTACTGAGGGGCAGTAGGTACTATGGGGGCAGTAGGTACTGTAGGGGCAGTAGGTACTAGGGGAAGTAGGTACTGTAGGGGCAGTAGGTACTATGGGGGCAGTAGGTACTGTAGGGGCAGTAGTTACTGTAGGGGCAGTAGTTAGTAGGGGCAGTAGGTACTGTAGGGGGCAGTAGATACTGTAGGGGCAGTAGGTACTATGGGGGCAGTAGGTACTGGGGGCAGTAGGTACTGTAGGGGGCAGTAGGTACTGAGGGGCAGTAGGTACTGTAGGGCAGTAGGTACTATGGGGTCAGTAGGTACTGTAGGGGCAGTAGGTACTGTGGGGGCAGTAGGTACTGTAGGGGCAGTAGGTCCTATGGGGGCAGTAGGTCCTATGGGGGCAGTAGGTACTGTAGGGGGCAGTAGGTACTGTAGGGGGCAGTAGGTACTGAGGGGCTGTATGGGGGCAGTAGGTACTGTAGGGGGGGTACTGAGGGGGCAGTAGGTACTGTAGGGGCAGTAGGTACTGTAGGGGCAGTAGGTACTGTAGGGGCAGGGATGGGGGCAGTAGGTACTGTAGGGGAAGGGCATTGTAGAGGAAGTAGGTACTGTAGGGGCAGTAGGTACTATGGGGCAGTAGGTACTGTAGGGGCAGTAGGTACTATGGGGGAAGTAGGTACTGTAGGGGCAGTAAATACTGTAGGGGCAGTAGATACTGTAGGGGGTAGATACTGTAGGGGCAGTAGATACTGTAGGGGCAGTAGGTACTGTAGGGGGCAGTAGGTACTGTAGGTACTGTAGGGGCAGTAGGTACTGTAGGGGAAGGGGAGGGGCAGTAGGTACTGTAGGGGCAGTAGGTACTGTAGGTACTGTGGGGAAGTAGGTACTGTAGGGAAGTAGGTACTGTAGGGGCAGTAGGTACTATGGGGGCAGTAGGTACTGTAGGGGAAGTAGGTACTATGGGGGAAGTAGGATACTGTAGGGAAGTAGGTACTGTAGGGGAAGTAGGTACTGTAGGGGAAGTAGGTACTATGGGGGCAGTACTGTATGGGGCAGTAGGTACTGTAGGGGAAGTAGGTACTGTACTATGGGGGCAGTAGATACTGTAGGGAAGTAGGTACTGTATGGGAAGTAGGTACTGTAGGGGAAGTAGGTACTATGGGGGGTAGATACTGTAGGGGAAGTAGGTACTGTAGGGAAGTAGGGGGGCAGGTACTATGGGGGCAGTAGGTACTATGGGGGCAGTAGATACTGTAGGGGAAGTAGGTACTGTAGGGGCAGCAGGTACTGAGGGGCAGTAGGTACTGAGGGGCAGTAGGTACTGTAGAGGAAGTAGGTACTATGGGGGCAGTAGGTACTGTAGGGGCAGTAGGTACTGAGGGGCAGTAGGTACTGTAGGGGAAGTAGGTACTATGGGGGCAGTAGGTACTGTAGGGGGCAGTAGGTACTGTAGGGGGAAGTAGGTACTGAGGGGCAGTAGGTACTGTAGGGGACAGTAGATACTGTAGGGGAAGTAGGTACTATGGGGGCAGTAGATACTGTAGGGGAAGTAGGTACTGTAGGGGCAGTAGGTACTGAGGGGCAGTAGGTACTGAGGGGCAGTAGGTACTGTAGAGGAAGTAGGTACTATGGGGGCAGTAGGTACTGTAGGGGCAGTAGGTACTGAGGGGCAGTAGGTACTGTAGGGGAAGTAGGTACTATGGGGGCAGTAGGTACTATGGGGGCAGTAGGTACTGTAGGGGCAGCAGGTACTGTAGGGGCAGTAGGTACTGAGGAGCAGTAGATACTGTAGGGGCAGTAGGTACTATGGGGTCAGTAGGTACTGTAGGGGGCAGTAGGTACTGAGGGGCAGTAGGTACTGAGGGGCAGTAGGTACTATGGGGGCAGTAGGTACTGTAGGGGCAGTAGGTACTGTAGGGGAAGTAGGTACTGTAGGGGCAGTAGGTACTATGGGGGCAGTAGGTACTGTAGGGGCAGTAGTTACTGTAGGGGCAGTAGTTACTGTAGGGGCAGTAGGTACTGTAGGGGGCAGTAGATACTGTAGGGGGCAGTAGGTACTATGGGGGCAGTAGGTACTGTAGGGGCAGTAGGTACTGTAGGGGGCAGTAGGTACTGAGGGGCAGTAGGTACTGTAGGGGCAGTAGGTACTATGGGGTCAGTAGGTACTGTAGGGGCAGTAGGTACTGTGGGGGCAGTAGGTACTGTGGGGGCAGTAGGTCCTATGGGGGCAGTAGGTCCTATGGGGGCAGTAGGTACTGTAGGGGGCAGTAGGTACTGTAGGGGGCAGTAGGTACTGAGGGGCAGTAGGTACTATGGGGGCAGTAGGTACTGTAGGGGCAGTAGGTACTGAGGGGCAGTAGGTACTGTAGGGGCAGTAGGTACTGTAGGGGGCAGTAGGTACTGTAGGGGGCAGTAGGTACTATGGGGGCAGTAGGTACTATGGGGGCAGTAGGTACTGCTCCATCATTTCCCTGTTTGCCTGGTAGCACGATTCTTGCCATTCTCCTTCGACCTCTCATCAACGAGCCGTTTTCGCCCACAGGACTGCCGGAGACTTTGAGTCGCTTAGGTCACTCGTTTTGCCCATTCTAACGTTCACTTGACCAGTAACCAAATGCCTCGGTGCCCGTCTGCCTGCTTTTTTCTGTTGGAGCGAACCATTTTCGGGAATGGGGTGGTATACCTAATAAAGAAGGGCACCTATTAAACATCCCTAAAAGCAGACATTGAACATCCCTATGAGCATGGTGAAGTTATTAATTATACTTTGGGTGGTGTATCAATACACCCAGTCACTACAAAGATACAGGTCTTTCTTGTCTCAGTTGCCGAAGAGGAAGGAAACTGCTCAGATATTCCAAAACATGCATCCTGTTTGCAAATCCAACACAACACGTGTTGAGTACCACTCTTCATATTTTCATGCATGGTGGTGGCTGCATGATGTTATGGGTATCCTTGTCATCAGCAAGGACTAGGGAGTTTTTTTTAGGAAAAAACAGAAATGGAATAGAGCTAAGCATAGGCAAAATCCTAGAGGAAAACCTGGTGGTGTCTGCTTTCCAACAGACACTAGGAGATCAATTCACCTTTCAGCAGAACAATAACCTAAGGCACAATCTACACTGGAGTTACCAAGAAGACATTGAATGTTCCTGAGTGACCTAGTTACAGTTGACTGAAATCGGCTTTAAAATCTATGGCTATCTAGCAATGATCAACAACCTACTTGACAGATCTTTTTTAAATAATAATGTGCAAATATTGTACAATCCAGGTGTGCAAAACTCAGAGACTGCCAAAGGTGATTCTAACATCAGTTGGGTGTGAATATGTAGATATTTCTGCATTTGATTTTTCTTTAAAATCATTGGATAAAATTATAAAAACATGTTTTCACTTTGTCATTATGACTATTGTGTGTAGATGGGTGAGAAAAAATATATATTTAATCCATTTTGAATTCAGGCTGTAACACAACAAAATGTGGAAAAAGTCAAGGGGAATGAATACTTTCTGAAGGCCTATAATTTTATACTTCCGTAAGTCTAGCCTAATCAACCAAGGTCAGGTTATTATAAAACCAAGCACACGTGTAACTAAAACTAACCTGTTGAATTCCATCATCATACAGTACCGTTCACAGTAGCAGGACACAGCTGGCTAAACTGTATGCGGCGGAAGGAGAGGTTTGACAAAAACAGACATATTTCATTCCTTGAAATCAGTCCTCAACAGAGTATGCTGCTCTGGTGCTCGCCATAAGATGTTCCATGACAGATCCACGACAAACCTGGCAGACGTCACAATCACAGTAGAACTACAATGAGTATACAAAACATTAAGAACACCTGCTCTTTCCATGCAACTCAATATTAGGAAGGTGTCCTTTATGTTTGGTATACTCCGTGCAGACTCTATTTCTATGTTCAGGTATCTGTGTGTAAACTAGGCTATGTCATCATCACCTATCTATTCTTAATCTAAACCACAGACAGTTGACAATGCACAACACAAAAAACTATTATGGTTATCATATCTCACTAACAATTGCACATTTAAATGAATGACAAACAAAACCAGTAAGGTTAGGCTTATCTTGAGAAGTCTTCATTCTCTACATCATCACTCAATGAACAATGACCCACCTGTGTGTCAAGATGGAGGCATCTCATATCAACCCTATCCAAATAGATCTGGCCCAGGTAAACAGTACAAGGAAACCTTTCATACCAAACCAGCCACAATGCATTTGTTGTCTGACAGGAGATGTCCTTACTCACTAGATGGCTGCTGCCTTAATGTTGTTCTTGAACCGCTGCCAAGTCCTGTCACCCAAGCTTCTGAGTGAGTTGCCTGGGTTGGGGTGGAGACACATTATGGGAGAGAGGGGTTGAGGGAGGGTGAAAGGGGGGCAAACCTCCTACTTCTCTCATTTCAAGAGGGGCATGACAATACAAAAAAACCTGAGCAGTCTGTCTCCATTGATAACGACACTTAGCCATGAATCAATCTAGTGACTGATCATCAACAACACTCAGGTATCAACAATACTCAATTATCACCTCACCAGACACACCCATGAATCAATCTAGTGACTGATCATCAACAATACTCAGGTATCAACAATACTCAATTATAACCTCACAACACACACCCATGAATCAATCTAGTGACTGATCATCAACAATACTCAGGTATCAACAACACTCAGGTATCACCTCACAACACACACCCATGAATGAACCTAGTGACTGATCATCAACAATACTCAGGTATCAACAATACTCAAATAAAAACCAACTGCACCCTGTAGATACTTCCTTGTTTGGAGGGCCCTCCACTATCAACTCATAGTGTGGGTACACAGGTAGACCGGCATCTCAGACAGACATTACAGCCCGCAGCAACAACAGACAGCAGTCAGGCTCTGTTTAGTCACAAGAGTCAAACAGCTGACAAACATCACAGCCCTGACGACCAGAGAACTACCAGACAACCTGAATCAAGGTTGAGCGCAGACAGGAACAACACGTAGTGCAGTCTTTCATCTTAGACTTTCCCATTCAGTGGAGTCAGAAACATCCTGCTGCTGCAAGGCAGGCTACATAGGAGCTGGACTGGCTGAGCTTGTGTTGTGATGTAACTGGCAATGTAAGTGGAGTGAGAGAGAGAGAGAGAGAGAGAGAGAGAGAGAGAGAGGGAGAAAGACAGTGAGTGGAGGGAGAGAGAGAGAGAGGGAGACTGGGAGAGAGAGAGAGGGGGAGAAAGAGAGTGAGTGGAGTGAGAGAGGGTCCAGCCACTAGCCCAAGAGTCCATCCTAAGTAGTGTTGCACGGCATACCGTTACCATTGTAATATCACGGTACCAAAACATCATGATACTGTACTTATGATACCAACATTTTAGAATACCGTAGTACCATTTCATATGATACTACCATATGAAAACAATACTACTCTACCTATCCTAAAGAACCCGCTGGTGCCCGTTATAAAATGTTTAGAATGTCAGTTCAAAAAAAATGTAAGCAATAGCAACTATTCTATTGTATGACCGGTCCAATAATGCCCACGTGTGGCAGCTGTAATCAGCCAGCTGCATCCCCTTTCAGCCATCACTCACCTGCTTCTCCTGTTCATCTATTCCTCCAGCCTTAGACCGCTGTGCCACTCAGGAGCCCAGACTGACTACACTATATAAAACATCTATTTCTCAGGATCTCGTCACAGTACTTCCGTGCATTCAAATTTTAATTGATAAAATGCATTTGTGTTCGTTGTCAGCTTATGCCTGCCCATACCATAACCCCACCATCCCCATAGGGCACTCTGTTCAAAACATTAACATCAGCCAAACGCTCGGCCACACAACGCCATACACGTGGTCTACCACTGCGAAGCCGGTTGGATGTACTGCCAAATTCTCTTAAACAGCTTATGGTAGAGAAATAAACATTCAATTCTCTGGCAACAACTCTGGTGGACATTCCTGCAGTCAGCATGCCAATTGCACACTCCCTCAAAACTTGAGACATCTGTGGCATTGTGTTGTGTGACAAAACTGCACATTTTAGAGTGGCCTTTTATTGTTCCCCAGCACAAGGTGCACCTGTGTAAGGAGCCTGTTTAATCAGCTTCTTGATATGCCACACCTTTCAGGTGGATGGTTTATCTTGGCATAGGAGAAATGCTCACTAACAGGGAGGTAAACAGATTTGTGCATAACATTTGAGAGAAATAAGCTTTTTGTGCGTATGGAACATTTCTTGGATCTTTAATTTCAACACTTTACATGTTGTGTTTATAATTGTGTTCAGTATAGGAGGATAACTATAATAGACTAAGGTGGAGAATGAAGACACTTTGCTAACAGGACAGGAGCAGTGTGTATCTGACCTCTACATTAGAACCAGGGCTATTATTAAACCTCAGTAGCATCATGCTGAATGCATGTGACCTGATGTTGATTTAGAACTACGACAATGTGTCCGCGTGGCCAGAGTCAGGTCTGCTCTCCATCAGCAGTCACTGTGACATCAACAAGTAAACACAGACAGCCTGATTTACAGTGCATTCGGGAAAGTATTCAGACCCCTTCCCTTTATCCACATTTTGTTATGTTACATTGGATATTATATGCCCTAATATCCAATGTCTCCCACAACAACCAGTTAAGCAAAAAAAAATCTAACTATAGGCCTAGGATTAGGAATACCATTTCTAAACTCACTGTCCATTTCAAATTAAAATAATTAGACCTTGTCAGAAACATACAACCAAAGACAAGATAAGATAAAAAATAAACATATCATTGTTTTTAAAGACACTTGCTTCGCCCATTTAAGAGGATTTCTCATGCCTCCACATCGAGCAGTCAGACAGAAAGGTTTAATTAGCTGTTTTAAGCTGCAATGAGGAACACAAAGTGCTGGAGGGACAAGTTGTGTGAGGGTGCAATCCAGTGACTTCTGGGGTTGTGGAAGAACACTTCCACTTTAGTAGCTGAAGCTCCGACAGTAACCTTTCTGTCATGTGTCGTTGAGGCTTTATTCAGGGGTGGTGACGCAACATAGAAAGTCTGCAACGAATCAAGAACAAGGGTCTGTGGTTGCCTGGCTCGTGCCATCTCTTTTCAGCGGTGCCGCCTGCTGAGTCAGCAGGAGTGTTTAGAAATCAATAGCATTAATGGGAAGTAAAGGTTTCACTTCATGACGGTCGAGCTGAAACCAGACCGGACCGGCACACCCCACATCACTACAGTTCCAGGTCAGGAGAGTGTGTGAGAGGGTGTTTATGGGTTTATGTGTATGTATGTGTGTATATGTATGTATGCATATGTACTGTGTGTATGTGTGTAGATGTATGTGTGTATATGTACTGTATGTATATGTATGTATGTGTTTGTGTGTGTATATGTATGTGTGTATATATATGTGTCTATATGTGTGTATATATGTGTGTCTATGTATGTGTGTATATATGTGTGTATATGTACTGTATGTATGTGTTTGTGTGTGTGTATATGTACTGTATGTATATGTATGTGTTTGTGTGTGTGTGTGTATATGTATGTGTGTATGTGTATATGGGTGTGTGTCTATGTCTGTGTGTATATGTATACATGTGTGTGTATATGTACGTGTATGTATATGTACGTGTATGTATATGTATGTGTGTGTATATATGCGTGTGTATATATGTGTGTATATGTCTGTGTGTATATATATATGTGTGTATATATATATATATATGTGTGTGTCTATGTCTGTGTGTATATATATATATGTGTGTATATATATATATATATATATATATGTGTGTGTCTATGTCTGTGTGTGTATATATGTGTGTGTATGTACTGTATGTATATGTATGTATATGTATGTGTGTATGTGTATATGTGTGTGTGTGTGTGTATATGTATGTATGTGTGTATGTGTATATGGGTGGGTATGTGTGTGTGTCTATCTACATGGTCTAGATCTGGTATCTAACCTGAATAGTCTAAAAATGAATGAGCTATAAAAAACACCCAGACAGACTCACCAAAAAGGCCTTAAAAGCTTCATACAGTAACCTCTGCAGACGACTGCCTGCAACAGCAGTGGTTCCTAAGACGGAGTACTCCTAGTCCTCTTGGAAAATAGGAGGAGTGGTCTTCTTGGCACCTGCGAAAGACAAACAAAGCATCGTGGTTAGGTTAGCACACTTTTCTGGAAAGCAAAGAAGTACCCAGTGCATCGCCACCCTCGAGGCACTTGGATAATCAGCAGAAGAGAAAACCTACCGCAGGCTCTCTCTACCCTTCTGTTTTGCATCTCAGCGCAAAACAGCAAAGGGCGATTTACATCTGATTTCAATGTCCTCCACACAACACACTACTGCCCTGACATGAACCTGAACATTGCAGTAAATATAGACTCACACGATGCAAGTACATAGAGCAGATGTCAAGTACTTGTTAGAGTAATGCCAAACAACAAGACATCCACAATCATCCATGTCATTTTGTTGTTCTCTCCTTGCCTTGAAGTTTAGTGATACATATGCTCTATAGGTTAGATAGTCTATTCTATAATGATAGATATTCTATAATGATAGTCTATTCTATAATGATATATCTATCATTATAGAATGGACTATCATTATAGAATAGACTTCTATAATGATAGTCTATTCTATAATGATAGTCTATAATGATATTCTATAATGATAGTCTATAATGATATTCTATTCTATAATGATATTCTATTCTATAATGATATTCTATTCTATAACGATAGTATATTCTATAATGATAGTATATTCTATAATGATAGTCTATTCTATAATGATATTCTATAATGATATTCTATAATGATAGTCTATAATGATATTCTATTCTATAATGATATTCTATTCTATAATGATATTCTATTCTATAATGATAGTCTATAATGATAGTCTATAATGATATTCTATTCTATAATGATATTCTATTCTATAATGATAGTCTATAATGATATTCTATTCTATAATGATAGTCTATAATGATATTCTATAATGATATTCTATTCTATAATGATAGTCTATTCTATAATGATAGTCTATAATGATATTCTATTCTATAATGATAGTCTATAATGATATTCTATAATGATATTCTATAATGATAGTCTATAATGATATTCTATTCTATAATGATATTCTATTCTATAATGATATTCTATTCTATAACGATAGTATATTCTATAATGATAGTATATTCTATAATGATAGTCTATTCTATAATGATATTCTATTCTATAATGATATTCTATTCTATAACGATAGTATATTCTATAATGATAGTATATTCTATAATGATATTCTATTCTATAATGATAGTCTATAATGATATTCTATTCTATAATGATAGTCTATAATGATATTCTATAATGATATTCTATAATGATAGTCTATATTGATATTCTATTCTATAATGATATTCTATTCTATAATGATATTCTATTCTATAACGATAGTATATTCTATAATGATAGTATATTCTATAATGATAGTCTATTCTATAATGATATTCTATTCTATAATGATATTCTATTCTATAACGATAGTATATTCTATAATGATAGTATATTCTATAATGATAGTCTATAACGATAGATATTCTATAATGATAGATATTCTATAATGATAGTCTATAACGATAGATATTCTATAACGATAGATATTCTATAACGATAGATATTCTATGATAATAGTATATTCTATAACGATAGATATTCTATAACGATAGATATTCTATAATGATATTCTATAATGATAGATATTCTATAACGAGATAGATACTCTATAATGATAGTCTATAACGATAGATACTCTATAATGATAGTCTATAACGATAGATATTCTATGATGATAGTATATTCTATAACGATAGATATTCTATAACGAGATAGATACTCTATGATGATAAAGATGCAAGGTGCCCCTCCCTGTTAGTTTTATCTGTATGCTCAGAATGAACTGTGATGCAACTAGGCTATTATGGGGGGAAGGTATTCTCAAGTATGCGATGGGTAACTTTTCAGGTAAAGAGCTGAGCTGACCATGGGCTGCTTGGTTTGTTTATCCAGCTCAAACACACTCAGAGTGAGGTATGTGACATTGTCGCTGAAGGTATCAAAAGCTAGACCTCTCAATTAGCACACTATATTCCACCACTACTCCTACACTCTTTCCGATTGTACTGCTGTAAATTAGAATACTACAGGTGTATCATTTGTACTGTACTATGCTGAAGAGTAAAAAGCTAGAGGTACAAATGTATTTTGAAAAACTGGTCAACAAACTTGGTAAACTTTTACTGTATAATTAACTGGCCTATTTGACAGAATGAAATATGCTATTTAAGAATGTGCTTTGCGTCATAATCACCTTACACATGCATATTGCTAAATTTGGAGACTACTGTTGATTGCAATTTCACAATAAAGCAATTGTACAGGATTGAGCGTTGGCTTTTACTTATTTAGCCATGTCTGTGCTGCGATCGTAGTAGGTACAAAATGACGCGAGGCAACAGAATGTAATGCATTTTTTAAAATGAATGCCATGACATGGCAAACAATCTTGTCAATGTATATTTATATTAGTAATGCATAACAATGTTATTCTGTGAAAACAAACGCACAACATATAGGCTACTTTTTACAGGCGCACGCGCACCTGTACAGTAACGTTAACTACAGTAGTTGAACGGGATGAAACGGTAGAAAATAGTAGCTGGCTCTCGTGGAATATATTGTAGAGTGCTTTTGAAATAATTAACGTTATAATGTAAATGGTTATATGAACCTTTTTATTATATTATATGAAAAGGTTAACGTGACAATTTGTAATTGACAACTGGCCAATTAACGTAATGCCACCGTCCGTCTACTCTGGCCACGGTCAACCGCATCCATCGTAGACAGCTGCACGAGCACTCCAAATGATTATCTAATTAAGCCCGCTGTGTATTCGACGTTATCAACAAACTTGAGGTTGTCAGTTCGTTCATTCTAGTACAGTGTAAAACACATATAGAGAAACGCGTTTATTATAGCCTACCACGGAACATTTCGATGCTGCTTGTCACACAAGTATAACGTATCGCATTGCTACTGTAACCGTCGAGCGAAACCTTTTGCTGCAGCAAGTAACCTGCGATGCTTGGTAACGATAGTTGGTCAATAATAATAATAATAATGTAATCTGTTAAAACATGCATTATGCTTACCCAGTTATCGTTATCTCTTTTCTTCGTTCGTAACTGTTGCGATAGTGTTTTTACGTCCCCTCGGAAGGTATTTTGGTGCATCGACTGGATCCTCTGGGACATCTAGCAGTCAGTCAACCCACAGCTTTAATTTGCCTTTAAAGGAATATCTGTCGGAAATAAGTGTATAGCCAGCTTCCGCTGACGGAGGTGAGTGATTTGCATAAAGGGGAGTGGTTTTCGATTTAAACTGCGAAAAATTAAAACCTAGTGAGCGTGTCTAGATAACCTCCTGCATAATCTCACACAATCTCATGTTACTTGAATAGATGAACCTTTGCATTGACACTAAATACTATAACTTTGTTATTAAACTGTTATTAATTTGTTATTATCTGAAAAACGTTACCAGGTAAAGCAACAACAACAAAACACTGCATAAAAGGATGATCTATTATCCAGGCATTGCATTTCTCCTCATCCAGAGTATAGCAGTAGGCACCTCATGCATACTGTGAAGGATAAATATTACTCTCCCCTGCAGAGGGAGGCTGTGACACCCTGATCTATTTCACCTGTCTTGTGCTTGTCTTCACCCCCATCCAGGTGTCCCCCATTATCCCCTGGGTATTTATACCTGTGTTTTCTGTTTGTCTGTTGCCAGTTCGTCTTGTCTCGTCAAGCCTAACACTATGTTTTCTCCCCCCGTACTCTCTCTAGTCCATGTTTTCTAGTTCTTTGACCATTCTGCCTGCCCTAACCCTGAGCCGGCCTGCCTTTCTGTACCTTTCTGACACTGTCCTGGATTACTGACCTCTGCCTGCCCTGACCCTGAGCCTGCCTGCCGTTCTGTACGTTACTGACCTCTGCCTGCCCTGACCCTGAGCCTACCTGCCGTTCTGTACGTTACTGACCTCTGCCCTGGATTCCTGACCTCTTCCTGCCCTTGACCTGTCGTTTGCCTGCACGCTGTTTTGTTAATAAACATCTGTGATTCAAACAGTCTGCATCTGGGTCTTATCCTGAGTCCTGATATTCTGGCCTGTATTTTTTCTATTGGCACAAACATAAGGTAGGCAATTAGTTGTTATAATAGTGTGCTACTGACACAAAGGCCTAATGATGGAATTGCATTGCAAAATACTTTCATGTGTTATCCACTGGGCTCCACTGGACTCTAAATCATTTGTACTATATATATACATATATACTGTAAATTATTTATTTACTCCTGTCTTGGGGGTGAAGGACCTACCATAGTCCTACCATAGTCCTGCCGTAGTCCTACCATAGTCCTACCATAGTCCAGCCATGGTCCTACCATAGTATAGTCCTACCATAGTCGTACCATAGTCCTACCATAGTCCATCCATAGTTCTACCATAGTCCTGCCATAGTCCTATCCTAGTCCTGCCATAGTCCTGCCATAGTTCTACAATAGTCCTGCCATAGTTCTACCATAGTCCTGCCATAGTCCTACCATAGTCCAGCCATAGTCCTACCATAGTCCTGCCATAGTCCTACCATAGTCCAGCCATAGTTCTACCATAGTCCTGCCATAGTCCTATCCTAGTCCTACCATAGTCTTGCCATAGTCCTGCCGTAGTCCTACCATAGTCCTATCCTAGTCCTACCATAGTCCTGCCATAGTCTCCTGCCGTAGTCCTACCATAGTCCTATCCTAGTCCTGCCGTAGTCCTACCATAGTCCTGCCATAGTCCTGCCATAGTCCTACCATAGTTCTACCATAGTCCTGCCGTAGTCCTACCATAGTCCTATCCTAGTCCTGCCGTAGTCCTACCATAGTCCTGCCATAGTCCTGCCATAGTCCTATCCTAGTCCTACCATAGTCCTGCCATAGTCCTGCCGTAGTCCTACCATAGTCCTATCCTAGTCCTGCCATAGTCCTATCCTAGTCCTGCCATAGTCCTGCCATAGTTCTACAATAGTCCTGCCATAGTTCTACCATAGTCCTGCCATAGTCCTACCATAGTCCTACCATAGTCCTGCCATAGTCCTACCATAGTCCAGCCATAGTTCTACCATAGTCCTGCCATAGCCCTATCCTAGTCCTACCATAGTCCTGCCATAGTCCTGCCGTAGTCCTACCATAGTCCTGCCATAGTCCTGCCATAGTCCTGCCGTAGTCCTACCATAGTCCTATCCTAGTCCTGCCGTAGTCCTACCATAGTCCTGACATAGTCCTGCCGTAGTCCTACCATAGTCCTGCCATAGTCCTACCATAGTCTTGTCGTAGTCCTACCATAGTCTTACACAGGGGGTAAGACGAGGTGGAGATGGTCTTTGTGAAATTAAATGTAAATAATTATTATGCTGAGAAATAATGAGAATCAAATGGTATGACATGGACTTGTTGAGGCCTTATACTCCAGGTGTGAAGAGGTGGAGGTGGATGGGGAGAAATAAAGCAGTACTGGCTTGGGGCTAGACCTCTGTGATGTAAGCAGTACTGGCTAGCTGCTAGACCTCTGTGATGTAAGCAGTACTGGCTACCGGCTAGACCTCTGTGATGTAAGCAGTACTGGCTACCGGCTAGACCTCTGTGATGTAAGCAGTACTGGCTAGCGGCTAGACCTCTGTGATGTAAGCAGTACTGGCTAGCTGCTAGACCTCTGTGATGTAAAGCAGTACTGGACCTCTAAGCACCGGCTAGACCTCTGTGATGTAAGCAGTACTGGCTAGCGGCTAGACCTCTGTGATGTAAGCAGTACTGGCTAGCGGCTAGACCTCTGTGATGTAAGCAGTACTGGCTAGCTGCTAGACCTCTGTGATGTAAGCAGTACTGGCTAGCGGCTAGACCTCTGTGATGTAAGCAGTACCTCTGTGATGTAAGCAGTACTGGCTAGCGGCTAGACCTCTGTGATGTAAGCAGTACTGGCTAGCTGCTAGACCTCTGTGATGTAAGCAGTACTGGCTAGCGGCTAGACCTCTGTGATGTAAGCAGTACTGGCTAGCGGCTAGACCTCTGTGATGTAAGCAGTACTGGCTAGCTGCTAGACCTCTGTGATGTAAGCAGTACTGGCTAGCTGCTAGACCTCTGTGATGTAAGCAGTACTGGCTAGCTGCTAGACCTCTGTGATGTAAGCAGTACTGGCTAGCTGCTAGACCTCTGATGTAAGCAGTACTGGCTAGCGGCTAGACCTCTGTGATGTAAGCAGTACTGGCTAGGTGATGTAAGCAGTACTGGCTAGCGGCTACAGACCTCTGTGATGTAAGCGGCTTTTCTGAGTTATAGGGATCTAGGTTGGGAACGTGAAGATAATGTTTTGTGTGGACAGGACAGGGGGGGAAACTAGAAGAAAAAACGAGTCAAAGTCACCGGGTATGAGTTTCCTGGTGTAATATACACAGAAGAATAACAAAACAGTGGGAAATCTCACAAAAGACTTCCTGCTTAACAGTAGCTAGAGCACAACGTGATCACACGGTCTATCGATGCCTGACGGAAAAGTCTGAAAGTCAGGGTTACACACATCCAAGTTGTGGGTTCATTTTTCCTCATCCATAAGTGGTGGGAAAAACAGTGGGTCAACATTTTTTTAAAATGTGTATAAGAATGGTTATAACAATGACATAGTAAGTCAGAGGTTCTTCATTCTATCCAAGCGGTAAAATACCCTGCATCATGGCAGCTTCTAAAGAAAGTTCTACCCACTACACTTCTACAGTAGGTCTGTGTTTTTATTGTATACATATGTGTAAGTAACTGTTTCCATATGGTTCATTTCCTCAGTCCTCTATGTATGGTACAGTATGCTGTAGTAAAGATATGATGGATGGGACAGTAGAATAAAGCTCATGGAAGGTCACTGGGAGCCAAACACCTCCTAACAGCAGTGTCTGGGACCCAGTCACACACACGCACATATGCACGCGAACACACGCGCAAGAGCACAGACACACACGCACACACACGCACAAATACAATTTGATTTGATACACACCAGTGAGTGTGAGGACAGGAAACACGCACACACTCACACACACACGCGCACAAATACAATTTGATTTGATTTGAGACACACACACCAGCGAGTGTGAGGACAGGAAGACGCTGTGTTCATAAACTTAACTCTGAGAGGCCACAGTGCTCCTGGGGACCCTGGTTTGACCTCCTATTGTTCCTCTCTGTCAAGTAGACGATTATCTCCCGTGTCCATGTCTCCTTAGTCACTTTCACACCCGGCGGAACAATATAGCTGCCTTTGAGAACACAAGGGCCAAACAGGACACTCTCTCTGTTCCTCTCTCTCTGTTTTTCTCTCTCTCTCTCTGTTTCTCTCTCTCTCTGTTTTTCTCTCTCTCTCTCTGTTTCTCTCTCTCTCTCTCTCTCTGTTTCTCTCTCTTGCTGTTTTTTTTCTCTCTCTCTCTCTCTCTCTCTCTCTCTCTCTGGTTCTCTTTCTTTGTTTCTCTCTCTTGCTGTTTCTCGCTCTCTCTCTCTCTGCTTCTCTTTCTCTGTTCCTCTCCCTTGCTGTTTCTCTCTCTCCCTCTCTCTCTCTGTTTCTCTCTTGATGTTTCTCTCTCTTTCTTTGTTTCTCTCTTGATGTTTCTCTCTCTTTCTTTGTTTCTCTATCTCAGTCTTTCTTTCTGTTTTTCTGCCTGTCTATCGTTTTTCTGTCTCTCTCACTCTTTCTCTCTCTGTCCCCCCTCTACCTCTCTCTGCTGGACTGGACTGTGCAGTTAATTTGGGTCTATAAATACAAATGATAGAAAAGCCCCTAAGCTAATGGTGAACAACGTTACACTTTAAATGTAAAGTACTACTTAAGTAGCTTTTGGGGGGTATCTGTACTTTACTATTTATATCTTTTTTTCAGTACATTCCTAAAGAAAATAATGTACTTTTTACTCCATACATTTTCCCTGACACCCAAAAGTACTTTTTTTAGCAGGACAGGAAAATGGTCTAATTCACACACTTATCAAGAGAACATCCCTGGGCATCCCTACTGCCTCTGATCTGGTACACTCACTAAACACAAATGTTTTGTTTGTATACTTATGTCTGAGTTTTGGAGTCCCCCTGGCTATCTGTAAGTTATTATCATTATTTTATATATAATTTAATGATTTATACTTTTACTTTGATACGTAAGTATATTTTAGCAATTAAGTTTACTTTTGATACTTAAGTATATTAAAAGAGGTAATCGGTCAGGGACATGAATGGGTTCAATTCGGCTGTTCATTTGTAGGCCTAAGAGGCAGATGTCAGTATCAGAATAAACTTCAGCCACAGGTAAAAGACTAGTTTGTTTCAATAGCATCCAGTACATTCACTATAATCAGCTGATAGCCGATCACCTCTTTGTCTTCTTTGTGAGCAGTAGGTTAGCTGGCTCTTGTTAACAGTTGAATGAGTGTGTTTTTGTGGAAAATAAATGCAACAAAATATATTTATGTACAGTAGAGAATTATGAATGGGAAGGAATTTAAGAACAAAAATGTGTTGTGCTGTTCTAAAAACAAATTGAGGGGGGTGTTCTTTTTTCACTTTGACCACCTGCCTGTCAGAAGGTCTGCATTGCCCTGCTCACACATGATCATGTTCTTTACCAACAGAGACACCGGTCGCAAATAAGTTCAACAAAAAAATCCATGCAAGTTAGAAATAGTTTTAAAATGTTCATTGTACTGAGAGCTGTGAGGAAACAAACGTTTGGTAATAAGAGAGAGTGGTAGAATCCCCACAGCAGTGACTGTTACTGAAGACCGCATTCCATCTGCTTGCAAAACCAGTTGAAGTTGGCAAGCCGTCTTGGTGTGTGGAGCTTTAAAGCCAAACTCCATTTGGCAACACCCCTTTTTAAAAATAGGCCACCATCAAAAATTGTAACAATTGAACAAATGCATTCCATCACATTTTCACAAGCAAATAGCAATTCATTTACTTGATACATCTGTAGTTCTTAAGTAATGTCTCTGTGGCACAATTAATGTTCATATGAGCGGCCAGCATGCAGGCGCTTTCAACATGATGGCAAATTCAACACTCTTATTGGTGTGTGCCCACACCCACAGTGTCTCAGTTTCCTCAGTTTCTAAAATACCTAATAAAGTCTATGGAGTTCAAATAAAATAAAATAAAATACATTTTTATTTGTCACATGAGCCGAAAATACAACCTTACCGTGAAATGCTTACTTTCAAGCCCTTAACCAACAATGCAGTTTTAAGAAAATATAGTTAAGAAAATATTTAGTCAAGAAAAAAACAGTAAAACGTTTTTTTAAAATAAAGAACACAATAAAATAGCAATAACGAGGTTATAAACAGTGGGTACCGGTACTGAGTCAGTGTGCGGAGGTACAGGTTAGTCAAGGTAATTTGTACATGTAGGTAGGGGTGAAGTGACTATGCATAGATAATAAACAGCGAGTAGCAGCACTGTACAAAACTGAGGGGGGGTCAATGCAAATAGTCTGGGTGGCCATTTAATTAATTGTTCAGCAGTCTTATGGCTTGGGGGTAGAAGCTGTTAAGGAGCCTTTTGGTCCTTGACTTGGCGCTCCGGTACCGCTTGCCGTGCGGTAGCAGAGAGAACAGCCTTCCTCTGACACCTTCTAGTATATAGGTCCTGGGTGGCAGGAAGCTTGGCCCCTGTGATGTACTGGGCCGTAGACACAACCCTCTGCAGTGCCTTACGGTCGGATGCCGAGCAGTTGCCATACCATGTGTGCCCTCTTTACAACTTTCTTGGTGTGTTTGGACCATGATAGTTTGTTGGTGATGTGGACACCAAGGAACTTCAAACTCTTGACCCGCTCCACTACAACCCTGTCGATGTGAATGGGGACCTGTTCCGCCCGCCTTTTCCTGTAGTCCACGATCAGCTCCTTTGTCTTGCTCAGGTTGAGGGAGAGGTTGTTTTCCTGGCACCACACTGCCAGGTCTCTGACCTCTTCTTTATAGGCTGTCTCATCGTTGTTGGTGATCAGGCCTACCACTCTCATCAGCACTGTCGTCAGCAACCTTAATGATGTGTTGGCCACGCAGTCGTGGGTGAACAGGGAGTACAGGAGGGGCCAAAGCACGCACCCCTGAGGGGCCCCCGTGTTGAGGATCAGCATGGCAGATGTGTTGTTGCCTACCCTTACCACCTGGGGGCGGCCCGTCACGAAGTCCAGGATCCAGTTGCAGAGGGAGGTGTTTAGTCCTAAGATGCTTAGCTTAGTGATGAGCTTTGTGGGCACTATGGTGTCTTGAATGCTGAGCTGTAGTCAATGAACAGCATTCTCACTTAGGTGTTCCTTTTGTCCAGATGGAAAAGGACAGTGTGGAGTGTGATTGAGATTGTGTCATCTGTGGATCTGTCAGGACGGTACGCGAATTGGAGTGGGTCTAGGGTTTCTGGGATAATGGTGTTGATGTGAGCCATGACCAGCCTTTCAAAACACTTCATGGCTACCGGCGTGAGTGCTATGGGGCGGTCATTTAGGCAGGTTACCTTTGCTTTCTTGGGCACAGGGACTATGGTGGTATGCTTGAAACATGAAGTTATTACAGTCTTGGGCGGTTGAAAATGTCAGTAAAGACACTTGCCAGTTGGTCAGCTCTGAGTACATGTCCTGGTAATCTGTCTGGCCCCGCGGCCTTGTGAATGTTGACCTGTTTAAAGGTCTTGCTCACATCAGCTGCGGAGAGCGTGTTCACACAGTTGTCTTGAACAGCTGGTGCTTTCATGCATGCTTCAGTGTTGCTTGCCTTGAACCGAGCATAAAATTAATTTAGCTCATCTGGTATGCTTGCGTTACTGGGAAGCTCACGGCTGGGTTTCCCTTTGTAGTCCGTAATAGTTTGCAATCCCTGCCACATCCAACGAGCATCAGAGCCGGTGTAGTAGGATTCCATCTTAGTCCTATGTTGACGCTTTGCTTGTTTGATGGTTCATCTGTGGGCATAGAGGGATTTCTTATAAGAGTCCGGATTAGTGTCCCGCTCCTTGAAAGCAGCAGCTCTAGCATTTAGCTCGGTGCGGACGTTGCCTGTAATCCATGGCCTCTGGTTGGGATATGTATGTACGGTCACTGTGGGGACGACGTCGTTGATGCACTTATTGATGAAGTTGATGAACTGATGTGGTATACTCCTCAATGCCATTGGATGAATATCGGAACATATTCGTTGTCATTCTGGAAGACCCAGCCACAACCCATCTTCAATGCTCTTACTGAGGGAAGGAGGTTGTTGGCCAAGATCTCGCGATACATGGCCCCATCCATCCTCCCCTCAATATGGTGCAGTCGTCCTGTCCCCTTTGCAGAAAAGCATCCCCAAAGAATGATGTTTCCACCTCCATGCTTCATGGGTGGGATGATGTTCTTGGGGTTGTACTCATCCTTCTTCTTCCTCCAAACACGGCGAGTGGAGTTTAGACCAAAAAGCTATATTTTTGTCTCATCAGACCACATGGCCTTCTCCCATTCCTCCTCTGGATCATCCAGATGGTCATTGGCAAACTTCAGACGGGCCTGGACATGCGTTGGCTTGAGCAGGGGGACCTTGCGTGCACTGCAGGATTTTAATCCATGATGGCGTAGTGTGTTACTAATGGTTTTCTTTGAGACTGTGGTCCCAGCTCTCTTCAGGTCATTAACCAGGTCCTGCCGTGTAGTTCTGGGCTGATCCCTCACTTCCTCATGACCATTGATGCCCCACGAGGTGAGATCTTGCATGGAGCCCCAGACCGAGGCTGATTGACCGCCATCTTGAACTTCTTCAATTTTCTAATAATTGCGCCAATAGTTGTTGCCTTCTCACCAAGCTGCTTGCCTATTGTCCTGTAGGCCATCCCAGCCTTGTGCAGGTCTACAATTTAGCCCTGATGTCCTTACACAGCTCTCTGGTCTTGGCCATTGTGGAGAGGTTGGAGGCTGTTTGATTGAGTGTGTTGACAGGTGTCTTTTATACAGGTAACGAGTTCAAACAGGTGCAGTTAATACAGGTAATGAGTGGAGAACAGGAGGGCTTCTTAAAGAAAAATTAACAGGTCTGTGAGAGCCGGAATTCTTACTGGTTGGTAGGTGATCAAATACTTATGTCATGCAATAAAATACAAATTAATTACTTCTGGATTTTTGTTTTAGATTCCATCTCTCACAGTTGAAGTGTACCTATGATAAAAAATTACAGACCTCTACATGCTTTGTAAGTAGGAAAACCTGCAAAATCGGAAGTGTATCAAATACTTGTTCTCCCCACTGTACATGCTTTGTTTGTAAATTATGTCTGAGTGTTGGAGCATACCCCAGGCTATCTGTAAATAAAAAATAAATAAAAAATGGTGTTGTCTGGTTTGCTTAATATAAGGAATTTGAAATTATTTATACTTTTACTTCTGATACTTAAGTATATTTTCGCAGTACACTTACTTTTGATACTTAAGTATATTTAAAACCAAATGCTTTTAGACTTTTACTTAAGTAGTACTCTACTGGGTGATTTTCACTTTTACTTGAGTCATTTTCTATTAAGGTATCTTATTCCTGATGTTCAAACCCTGGCCAGGTCTCATCAATAATTATTCAGCTTAATTTCATTTCATAACCTTTCAGATTGACACTGGACAAAAACATTCACACAACATGCAACAAGTAAAACGTTTTTACTGAGTTACAGTTCATATTGAAATAATTCTATTAGGCCCTAATCTAAGGATTTCACATATCGGAATACCGACATTCATCTGAATGTCACAGATACCTTAAAAAACCACCACTCTCACGTTTGACCAGCTGGTGGACCGGTCCATCCGGCTGGATAACCTGCTGGCTACCCGCAGACGTTCAGATCGGGGTCTATTGGTTCCATCCCCCCGCACCCCCTCTCCGATACCCATTGAGCTGGGAGGGGCGGTGCGCAGGGAGACCGGAGGGGGTTCCAGCTCGTGCACCATCTGTGGCCACAGAGGACACACTGCCGGTTGGTGCCGGGTTGGTTCCTCTGGAATTCGAGGCAGCAGGTAGGGCGCTCTGGCGCCACCCCAGGTGAGCCGGCACCATTCTCACCCAGAGCCCTCTGTCGCACATATGTTTGTGTATGTCACTTTCCCTGAGTTTTCCCCGCATTCCCAGCACAAGGCGCTTGTCGATTCAGGCGCGGCTGGGAGTTTTATAGATAAATCGTTCGCCCATAGTTTAGGGATCCCTATTGTTCCCGTGGCTGTGCCCTTCCCCGTTCACGCCTTAGATAGTCGACCATTAGGGTCAGGGTTGATTTGGGAGGCCACCGCTCCTCTGGGCATGGTGACGCAGGGGGGTCACAAGGAGAGAATTAGTCTCTTCCTTATTTACTCTCCTGCGTTTCCCATGGTGCTAGGCCTACCCTGGTTAGTTTGTTATAACCCCACTGTTTCATGGCGGGGTGGTCGTGTAACGGATGTGAAACGGCTAGCTTAGTTAGCGGTGGTGCGCGCTAAATAGCGTTTCAATCGGTGACTTCACTTGCTCTAAGACCTTGAAGTAGTAGTTCCCCTTGCTCTGCAAGGGCCGCGGCTTTTTTGGAGCGATGGGTAACGATGCTTCGTGGGTGACTGTTGTTGATGTGTGCAGAGGGTCCCTGGTTCGCGCCCGGGTATGGGCGAGGGGACGGTCTAAAGTTATACTGTTACAGTCGCAAGAGTGCTCGGGGAGGTGTTTAGGGGTTTTCATTGGTGCTACTACGGTGGAAAGTCCAGACCAGGTCGCCATCGTGCACATTCCCCCTGAATATGCCGATTTGGCTCTTGCGTTCTCCAAAAAGAAGGCAACTCAATTACCACCTCATTGACTGGGCGATTGTGCAATAAATCTCCTAGTAGATGCTGCACTTCCCAAGGCTCACGTGTATCCCCTCTCACAGGCGGAGACGGACGCTATGGAAACATATGTCTCTGAATCCCTGCTTCAGGGGTACATTCGGTCCTCCACTTTACCCGCCTCCTCAAGTTTATTTTTTGTGAAGAAGAAGTAGAGAGATCCGAGCCCGTGTATTGACTATCGGGGTCTGACCCAGATCACTGTGAGGTATAGTTACCCGCTACCGCTCATAGACACAGCGATAGAGTCAATGCACTAGATCTCAGGAGCGCTTACAACCTGGTGCGTATTCGGGAGGGAGATGAGTGGAAGATGGCTTTCAGTACCACCTCAGGGCACTATGAGTACCTCGTCATGCCGTACGGGTTGATGAATGCGCCATCAGTCTTCCAAGTCTTTTTAGACGAGATTTTCAGGGACCTGCACGGGCAGGGTGTAGTGGTGTATATTGATGAGTTCTGATATAAGATGGAGAGTGACCGCATTTCAGCCCTGCGTAATTGGCCGACTCCCACCACGGTAAAGGAGGTGCGGTTCTTAGGTTTTGACAACTACTACCTGAGGTTTATCCAGGGTTTTGGTGAGGTAGCGGCTCCCATTACCTCACTGCTGAAGGGGGGCCCGGTGCGTTTGCAGTGGTCAGCTGAGGCGGACAGGGCTTTTAGTCACCTGAGGGCTCTGTTTACCTCGGCTCCTGTGCTGGCCCATCCGGATCCCTCTTTGGCGTTCATAGTGGAGGTGGACACGTCCGAGGCCGGGATAGGAGCCATGCTCTCTCAGCTCTTGGGTATGCCTCCGAAGTTCCGCCCCTGTGCCTTCTTCTTGAAGAAGCTCAGCCGGGCGGAGTAAAACTATGAGGTGGGGGACCAGGAGCTGTTGGCTGTAGTCAAGGCCTTGAAGGCGTGGAGACATTGGCTTGAGGGGGCTAAACACCTTTTTTTCCATCTGGACTGACCCCCGCAATCTGGAGTACATCCGGGCAGCGAGGAGACTGAACCCTCGTGGGCCATGTTTTTCACCCGTTTTGTGATCACCCTTTCCTACAGACCAGCTTCCAGAACGTCAAGGCAGACGCATTGTCCCGGCTGTATAACACAGAGGAGCGGCCCATGGATCCCACCCCCATACTCCCCGCCTCCTGCCTGGTGGCGCCGGTAGTGTGGGAGCTGGACACGGACATTGAGCAGGTGTTACGTGCAGAACCCGCTGGGCGTCTGTACATCCCCGTCTGCTGTTCATGACCGGTTGATCTATTGGGCCCACATGTCACCCTCCTCTGGTCATCCTGGGATCGGTCGGACAGTGCGCTGCTTGAGCGGGAGGTACTGGTGGCCAACCTTGGCTAAGGATGTGAGGGTTTATGTTTCCTCTTGCTCGGTGTGCGCCCAGTGTAAGGCTCCTATGCACGTGCCCAGAGGGAAGCTACACCCCTTACACGTTCCACAACGGCCTTGGTCGAACCTGTCGGTGGATTTTCTTACCAATCTTCCCCTCTCACAGGGTAACACCTGGTCATTGTGGATCGGTTCTCTAAGTCCTGTCGTCTCCTCCCTCTGCCCGGTCTCCCTACGGCCCTACAGACTGTGGAGGCCTTGTTTACGCACGTCTTCTGGCACTACATGGTGCCTGAGGATATAGTGCCTGATCGAGGTCCCCAGTTCACGTCTAGGGTCTGGGAGTCTCGAGCAGTCTTACTTCAGGGTTTCACTCTGAAAGTAATGGGCAGGTAGAGAGAGTAATCCAGCATGTGGGCAGGTTTCTGCCCGGCCGGGGGAGTGGGCGGCGTTTGTGCCCTGGGTCGAGATGGAGCAGAACTCGCTTCGCCACTCCTCCACTAACCTCTCTCCCTTCCAATGCGTACTGGGGTACCAGCCGGTTCTGGCGCCTTAGGATCAGAATCAGACTGAGGTTCCTGTGGTGGACGACTGGTTCAGGTGCGCAGAGGAGACATGGGAAGCTGTCCGTGTTCACCTTCAGCGGGCCGTGCTGCGCCAAAAGGAGAATGCAGATCGCCACCGCAATGAGGCCCCAGTGTTCACACCTGCCCCTCCGCCTGCCCTGCCGGAAGCTGGGTCCGTGGTTTGTGGGAGGGGTACGATCCGGAGGAAAGGTGCTGGGTTCCGGTCGAGGACGTGTTGGACCCTTCAATGATGCAGGAGTTCCACCGTCTTCGTCCGGATCGCCCTGTGCCTCTCCTTCCGGGTCGTCCCCGCGCTGCTGGAGCCACGCATCAAGGGGGGTACTGTCACGACTTCCACCAAAGTCAGTCCCTCTCCTTGTTCGGGCAGCGTTTGGCGATCGTCCCTCTCCTCGCTGGTGCAGCGTGGTGAGCGTACATTTACTTTTAATGTTATGTCGCCAACAAAACAAGAAACAACAAAAACGAATGTGAAGCTGACTAGGGCTATACAGGCCACTAACACAGACAACTACCCACCACTAAGGTGGAAAAACAGGCTGCCTAAGTATGATTCCCAGTCAGAGACAACGATAGACAGCTGTCCCTGATTGAGAATCATGCCGGGCCGGGCCAAAACATAGAAACAGAAAACATAGAAATAAAGAAACTAGAATGCCCACACTAGTCACACCAGGGCGTGACATCATGCTGTTTAATCAGCTCCTTGATATGCCAAACCTGTCAGGTGGGTGGAGAAATGCTCACTAACAGGGATGTTAACAAATTTGTGCAAAAAGTAGGAGAGAAACAAGCTTTTTGTGTGTATGGAACATTTCGGGGATCTTTTATTTCAGCTCATGAAACATTTGCAGGCAACTTTGCATGTTGCGTTTATATAATAACGCAGTGTTTACGTCATACGTCATAGAAAACATTCAGGGATGAATGTCCCTGACCTGAATCGTTGTCACAGTGGCCATAGTTCCAATGAATAGAACAAGGCAGACTTATTTACGATGATGGATTGCGAGGAGTCAGGCATGGGCTATACCCATAAATAAGATATGTTGCAAAGAGTCATCTGGAGGGTCAGTTCATATCAAAGATGAATTGATATGTCCAACTGAGATTACTACTACAGTGTCATAATGCAAGTAGCACTTCAATATACTGTAGAGCACCTGCACAGCATAGCCGGCAGTTAATACTGTTAGCTATCTTTTATGTGAGTCCAATACTAACAGCTGAGTAATAATCCCCGCAGCTTTCTAGTCGCCCTCCGCCCGCCACCACGCGAACATGTCGTAGATTGTTGTATTAGCACAGTGACAGCACAACCTGTTGAGTGACCCATCAAGTCATCAAGTTCATGTTGGTGAGCCGTAGCTGTACACTCCTTAGGGAGAGAAAGAGATACCAGTCTGAAGAAACAGAGCACAATCGCCATGCAGGGTCACACACAGGTCACATTATAAACACAGTATGTCTCATGACATGAAAGGTCATCACTACACAGCCGCAGTGTGTGTTGATCTACACACTAGTAAACAATAACTTTGACCTGTAGTGAAGGTTGACTTTGGAGAAGCGATCGTTCAATAGCATTCCTCCAAATAGGATACCTTCCCATCAGTACCTGTCAGGCTTAAATAACACTGTACATGCAAGTCTGAACCCTAATGACAGGTCAGAGGCCTGTCCTATTTGATTTAGAGATACACTATCCTTCATTCTGTCCTTCCAAGCTTGAGGTATCATCATCCACAACAGAAGGCCTGTCCTAACCTCTTCTGTTATGAATGTGTCAATATGTCTAGTAAGCTTCAAAGAAATGTATAACAGGTAAATAACAGTTGAATATCAGACGAAACGTCTTTCACCTTTCACCTCTAAAACCACAGCGAGAATCACAGCTGTTGATAAGACTGGATCTTGTTGTAGCCTGTGGGGAAAAACAGTTTTATCACTTTCCATAAAAGACGCTGAATCAACTCACTGCAGACGATTTGTTCTCTTAACATGCTCAACCTCAGAGAGTGCGGTGGAAAATTCTGCGCCTGGCAGTTTCAGGTTCCCCTCCTCTTTGTTTGTTCCTCTGTCTAGCAGGTTTGGGGTCAATTTGAATTGAAGTCAGTCTATTTAGGAAGTAAACTGAAATCCCAATAATTCTAAAAGGAAATCTATGCATTAACTGACTTCTCAATAACCTGAAAAGGAGAAGCTATTTTATACAAATAACCCTAACCCTTATTTTACTCAAACCACTGCCTGAATTGAGTGACCTTGAATTGAAGTCAATTTGAATTGACCCCAAATCTGCTGTCTAGGCCTTTGTGTCAGACCCCCAGTCACCCTAGCCAAACCACCTGGCCCACAGTCACCCCAGCCAAATCACTGGCCACGGGCCACAGCCAGGTGAGGGAGGGCGAAACTCATGCTGTAGGACCTAGGTGTGAACAATGCCAAAGCCCAGACTGAGCCTTGTTCACATCCTGTGGAAGAATGTCACAAATACAAGCCTGACCAGCTGACACAGACTGAATGAAACGGCAGGAGGTTATGAGTCTGTTTGCTCCCAATAGTAGAGCATGATGGGAATGTAACAGGCATAACTTTACAGGAAGGCATTGTAGGAGTTTGGAAAATGACATATAGAGTATGTAGAAGTATGTTTTCCAGGAATATAACAGCAATGCTTACTAGAAAGGTTCAAATGCAGATATGTCACCGGAGGTTATTCTCAGTCGCATTCAAATGAAAACATCCAAGTCTCATGCTACCTCCTTGTGGCCAAATAATAATGAACACAGTGAGTGAATCTGGTGGCCTACAGCAGTGGTTCTCAATCCTGGTCCTGGGGACCCAAAGGAGTGCACATTTTTGTTTTAACCTGACTCAAATCATCAAAGTTTGATGATAAGTTGATGATCTGAATCAGCTGTGTAGTGCTTAAGGCAAAACCAAAAACGTGCACCCCTTTGTGTCCCCAGGACCAGGAATTTAAAAGCACTGGTCTACAGCATCTCCCCTAAATGGAGAAATGTCCCAAACAAACCGTGAAAGTGTTTACCTTTAGAATACCACATGACATTTTCTGACTCAGTGACAGTTAAAGGGGCAATCTGGGAATGGTACATCCATTTTTAGATATTTAAATGAATGACATAACCATTGATTCTTGAAGAATATAAACTATACATCACAAGCTTCAATTCAACACCCTACCAAAACCACAAAATGTAAGCTTGCTTGTAAACACACTGTTTAGCCTCAATAACATGGTTGGTGCTGTTTTACGAATCCCATACTGTAGCTTTAAGAGAGATGTTATTCAAGGAGAAAATTGAAAGCCACTGGAGTCAGTGCAGTGAGATAAACAAGTGAGCCAATTTGTCCATTAAATCAAGTGGAGGAGCAATAAACAAAGCTAGTTTGTGATGGACATGCACTTGTAAGGACCATTCACCCTCTGTGCAACTGGTGACATCATGATCCGATAATAGTTTTCTTCAAATTATGTAAATATGGTGCTGTTTCCAGATGTTACAGAAGTGATATGAAAAATCTCAATGTAAAAACATAACATTGACAGTCAATTGAAATAATTAGCTTACGCTTTTCTGGAAAAAGTTCTGCTACTGTTCCATTACAGTGAGACTGCATTTTACTGATTAAAATCAATCACATATCTTGTCCAGGTTCATTATCACTGCATATTATTGTATGAGTCTTCAGAATGCAAACACCAGGATGCAAATTCTGTACAGAATGTATATTCTGTTGGCTTTCAAAAGCTCAAGAGATATAACGTCCCAATGCAGTCTTATCAACGGCCTGTGCCTTAGTCACAAAACCCACTATATTAGCAACACCCTCTCTCATTCCAATTCCCTTCATTTTCCTCTTTCCCTCTGTCACTCTTCTCCTCTCTCTATGCAGACATCTCTCTCTGTCACTCTTCTCCTCTCTCCATGCAGACATCCCCCTCTCTCACTCTTCTCCTCTCTCCATGCAGACATCTCCCTCTGTCACTCTTCTCCTCTCTCCATGCAGACATCCCCCTCTCTCACTCTTCTCCTCTCTCCATGCAGACATCTCCCTCTGTCACTCTTCTCCTCTCTCCATGCAGACATTCCCCTCTCTCACTCTTCTCCTCTCTCTATGCAGACATCTCCCTCTGTCACTCTTCTCCTCTCTCTATGCAGACATCTCTCTCTGTCACTCTTCTCCTCTCTCCATGCAGACATCCCCCTCTCTCACTCTTCTCCTCTCTCTATGCAGACATCCCCCTCTCTCACTCTTCTCCTCTCTCCATGCAGACATCTCCCTCTGTCACTCTTCTCCTCTCTCCATGCAGACATCCCCCTCTCTCACTCTTCTCCTCTCTCTATGCAGACATCTCCCTCTGTCACTCTTCTCCTCTCTCCATGCAGACATCCCCCCCTCTCACTCTTCTCCTCTCTCTATGCAGACATCTCTCTCTGTCACTCTTCTCCTCTCTCCATGCAGACATCCCCCTCTCTCACTCTTCTCCTCTCTCTATGCAGACATCTCCCTCTGTCACTCTTCTCCTCTCTCCATGCAGACATCCCCCTCTCTCACTCTTCTCCTCTGGCTACGCAGACATATCCCTCTGTTGCAGGGTGCAGGGGGTGAGAGTCAGTGTGGCCACACTGTGAGCGATAGCCATGGCTGTCCCTGATCCTTTTGAACTCCTTAGTCCACTGGCAACATCCCCTCCACTGGTCCTCTCTGCCTCCGCCTCTACCTCCACCTCCACCTCCGCCCCTGTCCCTGCCCCTGCCCCTGGCCTCTTCCTGCAGGCCCGGCGCATGGCCGAGCGGAAGCTGTCCGTCACCAAGCAATAGACCACTGGGTCCAGGCAGCTGTTGAGGCTGCTGAGGGTCACAGTGGCATGGTACGCCAACACCTGCTGTGCTCTGTCACCCCCCATCCGGAAATACACCAACGCCTGGCGCACGTGGAAGGGCATGAAGCAGATGGAGAAGACAACCAAGACAGCCACCAGGAGCCTGACTGCTCTGGCCCTCCGGCCCTGGCTCTGAGGCATCAGCCTGGGGTCGGTCAGGGCGCATGCCACCCTGAGTGTGAATGTCACGATGACCACCAGGGGGAGCAGGAACTCCAGGAAGGACAGGGCAAAGAGGGCGGTGAGTCGGCAGCATGACGTGGCCTTGATCTCCAGCTCCGTGGTCTGGAAGGAGTAGGTGACCACCACGGCGAGGAGCCAGATCCCCACACTGACTCCCTTAGCGACCCCAGGGCTCCTCCAGCGGCGCCCGGCCCCGGCCCACACCACGGCTATATAGCGGTCCACGCAGATACTGGTGAGGAAGAGGATGCTGCAGTACATGTTGACGAAGTAGCTGAACGTGTGAACGTAGGAGCAGGCCAGACACCCTCCACCGCTGTGGTAGAGGGCAATACGGGCAGGGAGCGAGAGCGCCACCAACAGGTCAGCCACCGCCAGGTTGATGGTATAGACCACAGGGGCGGAGGAAATCTGGGAGGGCAGGCAGAAGATGTAGAGGGCCAGGCTGTTAAGGACCACACCCACCACGAACATCAGGGTGTTGACCACCATCAGTGTCACCCACAGGCCGTAGAACTCCTGGTACAGGCCCTCGTCCAGGTGGGCTAGTTTCTTCAGGTAGGGCACCCCCCACTGGGGGTTTGAGGTACTGTTTATGTCTTCAGGTGTTGCATTGACCACCAAGGACATGAGAATCTCCATTGCTGCGAGGCAGTGATGGACTGCTTCTGAAAAACAGTAATACAGTATTGTCATCATGTGACAGTATAATGCGAACAACATTGAGTTTCTCAGTGAGTACAAGTAATATGCTCTTTAGAACTGTAATTACTAGAACAGAAAAATGACCTTAGACCACAACAATTTGACTGTACCCTCCATGGTATGCTCAACAGGGATATTTCTGCACCGTTAAATATCTGCTTTCATAGTGAAAATAAGGTCCTGGGAGGAAATGACCAGAGCTATTTCCTCCCTTAGATACACACTGGAAGAATGTGAGAGCATCACACGTTTCTTTATCTTGGCCATACATGAACGGGCTGTGTAGACTTTGTAAATCTGGGCAGGAACAGAGGATTAGGCCTAGCGAGTCAGCATACATGGTGGTGATGCAGAGTGAGGGTACTGTGTGTCCCTCATCACACACTGTAGATAAACACACTAAATGAACTAATGTAGCGTCTGAATGAAAAGCGGTCAACCCTAGTCCCATGTTATACAGTATGTAATAATACTGGGGTTTTTGTTAGTCATTTTTTTTATGAAGAGATTCTCTATCCTAAAAAAATCTGTTAATAGATTTTTTTAGGATAGAGAATCTCTTCAGTACCCTGATCAGACGTCCTGGGCCATAGCTAGTTCTGACCTCTTCAGTACCCTGATCAGATGTCCTGGGCCATAGCTAGTTCTGACCTCTTCAGTACCCTGATCAGACGTCCTGGGCCAGTTCTGACCTCTTCAGTACCCTGATCAGATGTCCTGGGCCATAGCTAGTTCTGACCTCTTCAGTACCCTGATCAGACGTCCTGGGCCATAGCTAGTTCTGACCTCTTCAGTACCCTGATCAGACGTCCTGGGCCATAGCTAGTTCTGACCTCTTCAGTACCCTGATCAGACGTCCTGGGCCATAGCTAGTTCTGACCTCTTCAGTACCCTGATCAGATGTCATGGGCCATAGCTAGTTCTGACCTCTTCAGTACCCTGATCATACGTCCTGGGCCATAGCTAGTTCTGACCTCTTCAGTACCCTGATCAGATGTCCTGGGCCATAGCTAATTCTGACCTCTTCAGTACCCTGATCAGATGTCCTGGGCCATAGCTAGTTCTGACCTCTTCAGTACCCTGATCAGATGTCCTGTGCCATAGCTAGTTCTGACCTCTTCAGTACCCTGATTAGATGTCCTGGGCCATAGCTAGTTCTGACCTCTTCAGTACCCTGATCAGATGTTCTGGGCCATAGCTAGTTCTGACCTCTTCAGTACCCTGATCAGACGTCCTGGGCCATAGCTAGTTCTGACCTCTTCAGTACCTTGATCATACGTCCTGGGCCATAGCTAGTTCTGGCCTCTTCAGTACCCTGATCATACATCCTGGGCCATAGCTAGTTCTGGCCTCTTCAGTACCTTGATCAGATGTTCTGGGCCATAGCTAGTTCTGACCTATTCAGTACCATGATCAGACGTTCTGGGCCATAGCTAGTTCTGACCTCTTCAATACCCTGATCAGACGTCCCGTAGTGTTCATGTTAGCTGATACTGTATTTGAGACACTGCTGTGCTGTGTGAAAACGGTGAGGTGTGATGTGGCGAGGTGTGACGTGTAACTGCATTAACAAACATATCACTATGTTCTACAACATGATACTTATTTTAGTTACATGAATATACCAATATATCAGACACTTGAGTCAGTGCAAGTGCTCCATAGTTTCCATTGGCTTTAACACAAATCCTAATCCTAATAGTCTGCTCTCACACTCCCACGTGTATTATTAGTAACACTTCATTGAAATATTCTATCCTAATGCCTACATTCGTTTTCCATAAACCTGGAAGCACGATACACTTAAACCTTTCATAAGTACACTCTTATATAAGAGTTAGGACGGAACTTCCAGATAAAGTGGACGGAACTTCCAGATAGAACTTCCAGATAGAACTTCCAGATAAAGTGGACGGAACTTCCAGATAGAACTTCCAGATAGAACTTCCAGATAGACCTTCCAGATAGAACTTCCAGATAGAACTTCCAGATAGAACTTCCAGATAGACCTTCCAGATAGAACTTCCAGATAGACAGATATAACTTCCAGATAGACCTTCCAGATAGAACTTCCAGATAGACCTTCCAGATAAAGTGGACGGAACATCCAGATAGAACTTCCAGATATAACTTCCAGATAGACCTTCCAGATAGAACTTCCAGATAGCTGTCAGTGACGAATACGGAGCTCAGAGAGAGCGTCGTACTTCAATGGCAGTTCACAAAATGTACTCAATTCTTACCAAAAACCTTGTGTCGCACAAACCATCGCCCCAAAGAACAACTTGTTCTTAACAACTTAACCACTTGTTAAGACGCAGTGCACCTCTGTGTGGCCTGGGGAGTAAGAGTTCAGTACGATAATGAATGAACTAGTATTCAGTGGACTAAGCCTTTCTAAAAATGTAAAGTACAGGTAGCCAATCTGTTGTGAGAGAGTTATCTCATTATGCTAGTCTGTCTCACTCTCTCTCTCTCTCTCTCTCTTGCTAAAACAGAATTATTTCAGAGCATTCTCCATTCTGAGAATATTTTTTTACATTCAGATGCACCTATATCACTACATCTCCACAATGTATTCATGAGTCACATTCAAAGTGTATCAAAATAACATCATCAACTTCAGCCAACAGAAAACTCCTCCAAACTTACCTGTTTCAAGGATAGAATCACGTGATAACCTGTCAAGAGTGGGTGGAGGTTGATCTTCGCTATAGCCAGTTAATTTAGCCAATCAGAGTCCGGAGACCCGTGTAGCCTCTGTCACCTTGGACACTTTCTAAAGTATGTCCTGGGTGCTGAGAGGTCTTATTATAGGAAATATCTATCTAATGTATCTTCTCACTCCATTGTTGAGCTGAGAGGGAGTCTTTCACACCACAGCACACCATGTCAAAATTATTTTAGGATTGAAAATCATTTTACGTCCATTCCCTGTAACAAACCATGTCCTTTAGAGGCTTGGATTATCCTTGAGTTTGAGATTTTCCTGTCTCAATGTCTCTCTCTCTCTCAGAATCAATCAATCTCTGAAAGTCTCTCTACATCCTTTAAATCGTTCAAGGTGCATCTTCATATCTCCCAGTATGTTTCTCACAAGATTTCACTAGGCAGTCTCTCAGTGTCCAGTCTCTCAGACTCTCAGTCAGTGTACTCCTGCCTTGGGCCTCTCTCCCTTTCCACTCTACTCCATCACTGCAGTGAAGTCCCCTGGCGGTACTAATCCCATTTCCCCCTGGGTTAGGACACTAAAGGAGGAAGAACCTTCCCAAGTTTCCTTCAGCTGTGACGTCACGGCCCCAAGGATTAGGGGCTCTGCTGCTCCTGGACAAAAGTGTTTGTGTAAATAAAACGATTGAATACAGTAAATGAAGCAGACATTAGTATAGACCATGAAATAAATACATGGATAAGTGGATATTAGTGCCTGGAACTAAAGGTAACAACAAAGATATTTTGAGCATTTCAAATGGGCCTCAAGAGATGCCATCATGGTGTGTGAAGAGGAAGGTACTTCATGACAAATTGCAAGTGGAAAAGCATTGTTTAGCTCACAGTGGCTAGCTGTCTTTGCTGGGGTTTCTGACTCAACGAGGGCCTGTCTATGTCATGACAGGAGTCTAAGCACATAATCTTGTTCAACAGTTCACATACCAAGCCTAGACACAAGGATAGCAAGTGTTAGCAAACAAGAACATATAGAGGGTGGTGGATTGCATGGCTGTATAGGGGAAGATACTATGAGAGTAGTCGTTTGTTCGCTATAAAAATGCTAAATAATATTAAATGGGATTGAGCTGATATTGTGAAACTGTCTGGAGTGATGACGGTTTCACAAAAGTGCTGATGTAGACAGGATGGAGTGATGATGTAGACAGGATGGAGTGATGATGTAGACAGGATGGAGTGATGATGTAGACTGGATGGAGTGATGATGTAGACAGGATGGAGTGATGATGTAGACAGGATGGAGTGATGATGTAGACAGGATGGAGTGATGATGTAGACTGGATGGAGTGATGATGTAGACAGGATGGAGTGATGATGTAGACAGGATGGAGTGATGATGTAGACAGGATGGAGTGATGATGTAGACTGGATGGAGTGATGATGTAGACAGGATGGAGTGATGATGTAGACAGGATGGAGTGATGATGTAGACAGGATGGAGTGATGATGTAGACAGGATGGAGTGATGATGTAGACAGGATGGAGTGATGATGTAGACAGGATGGAGTGATGATGTAGACAGGAGATGATAGACAGGATGGAGTGATGATGTAGACTGGATGGAGTGATGATGTAGACAGGATGGAGTGATGATGTAGACAGGATGGAGTGATGATGTAGACAGGATGGAGTGATGATGTAGACAGGATGGGTGATGATGTAGACAGGATGGAGTGATGATGTAGACTGGATGGAGTGATGATGTAGACAGGATGGAGTGATGATGTAGACAGGATGGAGTGATGATGTAGACAGGATGGAGTGATGATGTAGACAGGATGGAGTGATGATGTAGACAGGATGGAGTGATGATGTAGACAGGATGGAGTGATGATGTAGACAGGATGGAGTGATGATGTAGACAGGATGGAGTGATGATGTAGACAGGATGGAGTGCTGATGTAGACAGGATGGAGTGATGATGTAGACAGGATGGAGTGCTGATGTAGACAGGATGGAGTGATGATGTAGACAGGACGGAGTGCTGATGTAGACAGGATGGAGTGATGATGTAGACTGGATGGAGTGATGATGTAGACGGGATGGAGTGATGATGTAGACAGGATGGAGTGATGATGTAGACAGGGTGGAGTGATGATGTAGACTGGATGGAGTGATGATGTAGACTGGATGGAGTGATAATGTAGACAGGATGGAGTGATGATGTAGACTGGATGGAGTGATGATGTAGACAGGATGGAGTGATGATGTAGACAGGATGTAGTGCTGATATAGACTGGATGGAGTGCTGCTGTAGACAGGATGGAGTGATGATGTAGACAGGATGGAGTGATGATGTAGACAGGATGGAGTGATGATGTAAACAGGATGGAGTGATGATGTAGACAGGATGGAGTGATGATGTAGAAAGGATGGAGTGCTGATGTAGGCAGGATGGAGTGCTGATGTAGACAGGATGGAGTGATGATGTAGACAGGATGGAGTGATGATGTAGACAGGATGGAGTGATGATGTAGACTGGATGGAGTGCTGATGGAGACAGGATGGAGTGATGATGTAGACAGGATGGAGTGATGATGTAGACTGGATGGAATGATGATGTAGACAGGATGGAGTGATGATGTAGACAGGATGGAGTGCTGATGTAGACTGGATGGAGTGCTGATGTAGACAGGATGGACTGATGATGTAGACAGGATGGAGTGCTGATGTAGACTGGATGGAGTGCTGATGTAGACTGGATGGAGTGAGGATGTAGACTGGATGGAATGATGATGTAGACAGGATGGAGTGATGATGTAGACAGGATGGAGTGCTGATGTAGACTGGATGGAGTGCTGATGTAGACAGGATGGAGTGATGATGTAGACAGGATGGAGTGCTGATGTAGACTGGATGGAGTGCTGATGTAGACTGGATGGAGTGAGGATGTAGACTGGATGGAGTGATGATGTAGACAGGATGGAGTGCTGATGTAGACTGGATGGAGTGCTGATGTAGACAGGATGGAGTGATGATGTAGACAGGATGGAGTGATGATGTAGACAGGATGGAGTGATGATGTAGACTGAGGAGAGTGTAGATATAGACTGGATGGAGTGCTGCTGTAGACAGGATGGAGTGATGATATAGCCTGATGTGTAAATGTAGACAGGATGGAGTGATGATGTAGACAGGGTGGAGTGATGATGTAGACAGGATGGAGTGATGATGTAGACTGAGGAGAGTGTAGATATAGACTGGATGGAGTGCTGCTGTAGACATGATGGAGTGATGATGTAGTCAGGATGGAGTGATGATGCAGACTGATGTGTAAATGTAGACAGGATGGAGTGCTGATGTAGACTGAGGAGAGTGTAGGTGTAGACAGGATGGAGTGTAGATGTTTCCAGTCTATAGCCTACTTTCCTCTTATAACACAGAAATAGATAGAAGGTTTCCGTTAGGATACTGAAGTTGTTACTATTAAGACGAGCACTAGTCTTGGTCTGGTTCCAAAAAATATATTGCTCTTAATTTGCTCCGCTTGTTCTGTAAACGGTTCTGTTTTCTAATTTATCAAGTGGACTGAGGGAATGGTATTATTTTAGTATTTTGGCAGAATGCCTTGGTGCTCCAGAGTGACGAATACAGATTTCAACCTCACTGTACATTAACCAACCAGGCAGATGGATATACAGCACACTGATGGCATCCAGGTTAAGTACAGCGGACATGGTGTATAGTGCAGTACATGGCTGGTTTAAACCTGGGACTTGACCAATCATCACACCTCTACACTGACAGATTCAGTTCAATTACATCAAAATGGCCCTGGTCATTCAGTTTAACAAATACCTCTATGAAGAGTTGAGGTGAAATCCCAGTTGTTGACGAATCATTATAGTGTCAGTACTCGTTGATTTCTGAATAGAATAAGATGTAAGCTTTCTTGTATCTCGTTTTGGCAAATACACCAACATACAGGTAGGTCTCTCTGAGGACCAATATAAAGTGTCTAGATATTTTCCTTCACTGAACTACTCCACTGGGAGCAGGTCACAAATGTTGCTGCTGTGATGGCACACTGTGGTATTTCACCCAGTAGAAATGGGAGTTTATCAAAATTGGATTTGTTTTCGAATTCTTTGTGGGTCTGTGTAATCTGGGGGAAATATGTGTCTCTAATTTGGTCATATAATTGATAGGAGGTTAGGAAGTGCAGCTCAGTTTCCAACTCATTTTGTGGGCAGTGTGCACATAGCCAATCTGCCTACGGCGGCCTCTCTCAATAGCAGGGCTATGCTCACTGAGTGTACATAGTCAAAGCTTTCCTTAATTTTGGGTCAGTCACAGTGGTCAGGTTTTCTGCAACTGTGTACTCTATGTTTAGGGCCAAATAGCATTCCAGTTTTCTCAGTTTGTTAGTCAATTCTTTCTAATGTGTCAAGTAATGATCTTTTTGTTCTCTCATGATTTGGTTGGGTCTAATTGTGTTGCTGTCCTGGGGCTCTGTGGGGTGTGTTTGAGCCCCAGGACCAGCTTGCTTAGGGGACTCTTCTCCAGGTTAATCTCTCTGTAGGTGATGGCTTTGTTATGGAAGGTTTGGGAATCACTTCCTGTGCATTATTTGGTGTTTTACATTGTACACTGAGGATGTTTTTTTCAGAATTCTGTATGCATAGTCTCAATTTGGTGTTTGTCCCATTTGATGAATTATTGATTTGTGAGTGGATCCCAGACCTCACAACCATAAAAAGGCAATGGGTTCTATAATTGATTAAAATATTTTTGGGGATGTCGAATGATATTCCTTTTTATGGTGTATAAGGCCCTTCTTGCCTTGTCTCTCAGATTGTTCACAGCTTTGTGGAAGTTACCTGTGGTGTTCGTGTTTAGGCCGAGGTATGTACAGTTGTTTGTGTGGTCTAGGGCAATGGTGTCTAGATGGAATTTGTATTTGTAGTCCTGGCAACTGGACCTTTCTTGGAAAACCATTATTTTTGTATTACTGAGATTTACTGTTAGGGCCTAGGTTTGACAGAATCTGTGCAGAAGATCTAGATGCTGCTGTAGGCCCTCCTTGGTTGGGGACAGAAGTACCAGATCATCAGCAACCCCTTCAATTTCTCTCTCTGTCCCCCCCACTCTCATCAGCTTATATGTTATTTCCACAACGGTCCATCATGGGGCCAGTGTTTTTAAAACAGGAGATTAGCATGTTCCACCACACTGACTTGACACGGGGGCACATGAAGTTTGTTTGAGGCTGGCTCCAGGGTGGTCTATTGTCCTGCTCTGTTTATGTCTTCATAAACCTCCCTCTCACACTGCACTGGCACCTGGCCTCCGAGTGCTGCCGACCCTGCATTCATGGACTCACTCTCTCCCTGTGCCTTCATTTCTATCTAATAGTGGATTTTTACGAGGTGATTGTTAGTTTTGCGAGACAATTAGTTGAATTAATAACGGTAGAATCAAGGAAGTACCCTTTTAGGGGCAAAATTCTGACAGAATGTTTTATTTTAATTTTGTGTGAAAATGCAACTCGTAAAAAAGAAATGACCAGCATGGTATAAACACCACCTGGTGCTGAGCACTCAGGAAGTAGACCACCATCTAAGCCAGTCTATACGTCAAGATGAATAAAGATAAAAATAAATACCATCTATTTCAAATAAACAGAGGTCTATATAGTGTAGACAATGTTTGCACCATTGTCTCATTAAAAGCTATTGTAACAACACCTCTAGCAGTATTACTGTACTTTGAGAGCTTTGCGATGGACCGGCACTATCCTGTCAGGGTCCATGGGCTAAAAACAAGCCTAAACACTTGTCACAGTGACAAAGCACAGAACGGCAGGCATATTTCAACTCTCTTTACCCAAAGTGTCTTGGAAACCGGGTATATTAGGATGTACATAGCAGATCCTGAAGTAAGCCTTAACGTGCCCTTTCAGGCGGCTGTAGTCTGGACTACAGCACCTTTGTACCTTCCAGTGGCGTACCGAAAGTATCAAAAGAAAACAGCACCAAAATAAAATATTGACAGAGTCACATTCCTTTATTTAAGTGTTGTGCTTTTCAGATGTATATTCAATGGACATTGTGAGCATATAGACATAGAATGCCCCAGCTGGAATCGTAGCCATGACCATGTCATTGCAAACCCCGTGCTTTAGCAGATGGGTCACACAGGAGCCTACATGTCCCCACGGTCTTTCTCTTCACGTAGAGGACTGACCTCAGAGAGGCTGTACAGAGACTTAACATGGTCCTGGTGTTGGTCTTCATTGACAGGCACATTACAGACCTCCTCCAGGGTGATCCTGGGAGTCACCGACGCCTTCAGCCTCTACACCAGGAGAGAGTAATACATTCATATATCTGCCCATCAACACATCCATCCATCCATCCATTCATCCATTCATCCATCCATATAATGGATTAATACGCATTTACATACAAACCTTACCGCTAAGCAAGTGCCTTTCCTTCCAAGAAGCTCATGCATGGCTCCAAGAGGGATCCAGCCAACGGACAGAAAGATGATGATCCATGCAACACCTTCAGCCCATGCTGGGTAGAGATATGTCTTCTCGTAAAGAAGTGGTTTGTGCTGGACCATGGCAGTGACCAATATGGCCTGCAGGTAAAAATTGGTTGGGAAAAGAGTTTACGTTCCAAGGTAAAAAAAAAAAAATCATAGCCTTACAGCTGCAGTAGGGTTGGACAGGCTTCCTGTGTAGATTAAGACACCACGGATTTGGTTTTTCATCCCTGGATTGAGGTACGTTTTCCTAGCCATATTTGGCGCCGGACCCACGGTGTCTTAATCTAGACAGCCTGTCCGACCCTGGTGCAGCTGTTAGCAAGGATCTTCTGGCTAGGTGAAAAATAGCTAAGGTTGAATACATACGTTTTTTGTTAAACAAATATCTTAATCCCAAAGAAAAGTCCACTATAATAGGTAAGAGACGTACCTGTGCAAAATACATAACCGGGAAACACATTTAAACTCGCAATACAATGCAGCGTGATTTGTATGTATTTATTTAGAGGGTAGATCAGCTTTAATATTGCAGATATATTATGCAATCTATCAATGTAATTGTCTGCATCATTTCTAATCGGCAGGTAGCCTAGTGGTTAGAGCATTGAACTACTAGCTGAAAGGTTGTTAGATCAAATCCCTAAGCTGACAAGGTAAAAATCTGTCGTTCTGGCCCTGAACAAGGCAGTTAACCCACTGTTCCTAGGCCATCATTGAAAATAAGAATTTGTTCTTAATTAACTTCTTCGATATAGGGGGCGCACTTTTAATTTTTGGATGAAAAACGTTCCCGTTTTAAACAAGATATTTTGTCACAAAAATATGCTCTACTATGCATATAATTGACAGCTTTGGAAAGAAAACACTCTGACGTTTCCAAAACTGCAAAGATATTGTCTGTGAGTGCCACAGAACCGATGTTACAGAAAAAACCTAGATAAAAATACATTCATGAAGTGCCGCATATTTTGAAACCGCCTCATGGCAATGACTCCTTATATGGCTGTGGAGGAGCTAGGAGTCAGCTTACCTTTTCCACGTTTTCCCCAAGGTGTCTGCAGCATTGTGACGTATTTTCCATATCATTGGAAAATTTAAGAGACCCCAGGTGTCCTCCGCAATTAGCATCTCCAGCTGCAGTACTTTTCTGTTTGCTACGGAGGAGAAACTCAACTGCCACAAAGGATTTATCATCGAATAGATATGTGAAAAACACCTTGAGGATGAATCTAAACAACGTTTGCCATGTTTCTGTCGATATTATGGAGTTAATTTGGAAAAAAGTTTGGCGTTGTAGTGAATGATTTTCTTTTTTTTCTTAGCCAAAAGTGATGAAAAAACGGAGCGATTTCTCCTACACAAATCATCTTTTTTGGAAAAAACGAACATTTGCTATCTAACTGGGAGTCTCCTGAGTGAAAGCATCTGAAGTTCTTCAAAGGTAAATGATTTTATTTGAATGCTTTTCTTGTTTTTGTGAAAATGTTGCCTGCTGAATGCTAGGCTTAATCAATATCAATCTTACACAAATGCTTGTGTAGCTTTGGTTGAAAAGCATATTTTGAAAATCTGAGATGACAGTGTTGTTAACAAAAGGCTAAGCTTGTGTTTCAATATATTTATTTCATTTCATTTGCGATTTTCATGAATAGAAAAAGTTGCGTTATACTAATGCATTATAGTTTAAGTATTTTTCTGTCGATTTCTCAGCCAAGCAGGATGAACAAACGTGACGTTTTTCGCCTACAAAAATATTATTTCTTTGAAAAAAAGAACATTTGCTATCTAACTGGGAGTCTCCTGAGTGAAAGCATCTGAAGTTCTTCAAAGGTAAATGATTTAATTTGGTTGCTTTTCTTATTTTTGTGAAAATGTTGCCTGCTGCCAGCACAGCCTAGCATAGCATTATGCCATACTAAACTTACACAAATGCTTGTCTAGCGTTGGATGTAACGCATATTTTGAAAATCTGAGATGACAGTGTTGTTTAACAAAAGGCTAAGCTTGTGTTTGAATATATTTATTTCATTTCATTTGCGATTTTCATGAATAGGAAACGTTGCGTTATGGTAATGCGCTTGAGGCTATGATTAAGCTCCCGGATACGGGATTGCTCGTCGCTAGAGGTTAACTGACTTGTCTAGTAAAATAAACATATACCCCAATGTAAACATTTTTTGTAAATATACACTAGCGGTCAATAGTTTTGGAGCTTTTTCTTTTCTCTATTCTAGAATAATAGTGAAGACATCAAAACTATGAAATAACATATGCAATCATGTAGTAACCAAAAAAGTGTTAAATCAAAACTAATTTTATATTTGAGATTCTTCAAGGTAGCCACACTTTGCCTTGATGACAGCTTTGCACACTCTTGGCATTCTCTCAACCAGCTGCCCTGGATAATCAACAAGCTCTCACAGTCTCAAAAAAGAGAGCGTTTATCCATGTTTTCCAAATGTCAAACTTCAAAGTTAAGGGTTAAGTTTAGGCACTCATTCTGAATGGTTAAGGTAAGTGTTAAGGTTTGAGATAGAGTTAAAACAAAACAACATTAAACCAGTGTCCACAAATGAGATCGAATACATAACCTTCTGATCCAGAGTCATGGGATTACGACCACCTGCCACCCCCTTCCACAACCCAAGCCTACTTGATGGTATTAGCGCTCACTGTTGTCCCTAATGTTCGGTTTTCATGGCATTTCCCGACGTCTTCAGGACATGGACAGATGTCAGATTTCGACATCAAACTTGAACGACCTCCCTGGGATAAGGGCCATGTCACCCACTGCACTGGGTTAGTGCATGAATGAGGATCTTCAAGTAGACTCACCACGATCAACAGCGGAGAGACCACCAACCAGCAGGCCTTAAAGAAGATGTTTGGAGGCTTTCCCAGAATCCTTTTCACCATGATGGAGAGCCGCCATACTCCTACAAATCAGCAGGAAGTGTAAAGCATTTAAGCAATGATCAGAATGATATCTGCAAAGGTCATTACTTGTTGTATATGAAATCAATCTTTGAAAAGAAAGGTCACATGATGTCTCCATTGGGGACATGTTCAGAAAATACTTCACAAATCTTCTTTGGAAGCAAGAGGCCTTGTTTTGGAGAGAAAAATCAATGAATAATGTCATACATACTTCAGGTCATTATTATTCAGGGTCAGATGAAGCAAACATATACATTCATTGTGGAAAAGAGCACCATATAAGCTCTCATTGGAGCACTTACCAAATATCCAGCTTAGAGCAACGACTTCAAATAAAGAAGTGAACATCAGTGTTATGCCAACAGAATAGTCTAACAGCTGGAAGATGTAGACCCCGCCCTGTAAAGACCAAGACCCAAGGGCACATAGGTTATTTGTTTGAAAAGGATAATGGCACCAAGGTTACACCTCTTGAAACCAGACACACACACGCATGCACACACGCATGCACACACATACACACACACTTAAACAGAAATACAAACACACTCACACACCTGAGTAATGCAGGGAAGGCCAAACAGGAAGGTCAAGAAGCAGAGTAATAGGGTCACCAGCTCTTTATAGTTCAGCATGAGGAGAATCTTTGGGCCAAAGCTGTCCATAACAAAAGTCCCCATGACCTCCACAAGGGCAAACTATAAAGACAAAACACACATTCAACGATACAGACAAAACACAGTAAACTATACAGACAAAACACACAAACTATACAGACAAAATACACAAACTATACAGACAAAACACATTTAAAAAATACAAAGACAAAACACACAAACTATACAGACAAAACACAAACTATACAGACAAAACAAACATTAAACGGTACAGACAAAACACAGTAAACTATACAGATAAAACACACAAACTATACAGACAAAACACACATTCTATAAACACAAAGCACATATTAAAATATAAAGACAAAACACACATTAAACTATACAGACAAAACACACAAACTATACAGATAAAACACACAAACTATACAGACAAAACACACATTGTATAAACACAAAGCACATATTAAACTATAAAGACAAAACACACATTAAACTATACAGACAAAACACACAAACTATGCAGACATAACACACATTCTATAAAGACAAAACACACATTAAACTATAAAGACAAAACACACATTAAACTTTACAGACAAAACACACAAACTATACAGACAAAACACACATTCAACTATAGAGCCAAAACACATTCAACTATACAGACAAAACACACATTAAACTATACAGACAAAACACAAACTATACAGACAAAACACTCAAACTATACAAACAAAACACACATTAAACTATACAGACAAAACACACAAACTATACAGACAAAACACAATCTATAAAGACAAAACACACATTAAACTATACAGACAAAACATACATTAAACTATAAAGACAAGACAAACAGTAAACTATACTGGCAATGTGTGTGTGTGTGTGTGTGTGTGTGTGTGTGTGTGTGTGTGTGTGTGTGTGTGTGTGTGTGTGTGTGTGTGTGTGTGTGTGTGTGTGTGTGTGTGTGTGCGCAAGTGCGTGTGCGTGTAAGTGTACGTGTGTGTGTGTGTGTGTGTGTGTGTGTGTGTGTGTGTGTGTGTGTGTGTGTGTGTGTGTGTGTGTGTGTGTGTGCAAGTGCATGTGCATGTGCGTGTGTGTGTAAGTGTACGTGTGTGCATGTGTGTGTGTGTGGGTGTGTGTGCTCAGTGTGTTTCTGTGCTACTAAACCTGACTATCCAGGCCGAGACACATCAGCATAAGGAAGAAGAGGAAGGCCCAGAGCTGAGGGACAGGCATGGTGCTGAAGATCTCTGGGTAAACCACAAATGCCAAACCAGGTCCTGGATAAACACACACTCATACACACACACACACACACACACACACACAATACACAACATAGTGTCACTGTGTCTATGACTATGACATGTTCTTTACATGTGTTTTCAGTACTAGTGTGACAGTTCAGGCAAGAACACATTCTAGGCCAGGTATGGCAGTTGCATCATTAAATTACTTCACACTACATCTTGACTGGCTGCATCACCGCTTGGTATGGCAACTGCTCAGCATCCAACCGTAAAGGCACAACAGAGGGTAGTGCATACGGCCAACACTGGGGCCAAGCTTCCTACCATCCAGGATCTCTATGCCCAGCGGTGTCAGAGGAAGGCTCTAAAAATGGTCAATTTGCCACTCAAGTCACAGTCTGTTCTCTCTGTTACTGCATGGCAAGCAGTACCGGAGCGCCAGGTCTGGGTCCAAAAGGCTCCTGAACAGCTTCCAACCCAAAGTCATAAGACTGCTAAACAGTTAATTAAATGGCTACCCAGACTTTCTGCTTTTCACACCTCACATACATGTACATAGTAATTCAATCAATCACCTAACCAAACCCAATTATTACCTTGAAGATGGCTGATATTCTACGTGCTCCTAACTGATCGTGTTCTTATGTTCATATTTTTGCCTTGTTTGTAACTTATTTTTTAAACTTATTTTGAAGATAATGTTGCTGCTATCGTCTCTTATGACCTGAAATAACTTCTGGACATCAGAACAGCGATTACTCCAACTGGCAGAAGCCTTTTTTTCCCATAACGAGTCCGACGAGCCCGACTTGAACGACATTCTGCTTTCCCGGGAACAGGCCGAAAATCCCGCCGAAAGACGACGGAGAAAAAGAGGACGGAGTAAACCCCCCCTGCCTTCCGTTCTACTAGCTAACGTGCAATCATTGGAAAATAAAATGGACGACCTACGAGGAAGATTAAACTATCAACGGGACATTAAAAACTATAATATCTTTAGCTTCACGGAGTTGTGGCTGAACGACGACATTATCAACATACAGCTGGCTAGTTATACGCTGTATCGGCAGGATAGAACAGCGCCTTCAGACAAGGGGTGGCGGACAATGTATTTTTGTAAATAATAGCTGGTCTAAAGTCGCGAGGTTTTGTTCGCCTGAGGTAGAGTATCTCATGATAAGCTGTAGACCACACAATTTACCTAGAGTTTGCAATTTGTATATTTCGTAGCTGTCTACATACCACACAGACCGATGCTGGCACTAAGACCGCACTCAATGAGCTGTATTCTGCCATAAGCAAACAGGAAACGCTCATCCAGAGGCGGCGCTCCTAGTGGCCAGGGACTTAAATGCAGGGAAACTTAAATCTGTTTTACCAAATGTCTATCAGCATGTTAAATGTGCAAAACTATAGACCAGCTTTACTCCACACACAGAGACATGTGCAAAGCTCTCCCTCACCCTCCATTTGACTATTCTGACGATAATTATATCCTCCTGATTCCAGCTGACAAGCACAAATAAAGCAGGAAGCACCAGTGACTCGGTCAATAAAAAAGTGGTCAGATGAAGCAGATGCTAAGCTACAGGACTGTTTTGCTAGCACAGACTGGAATATGTCTGGGATTCTTCCTATGGCATTGAGGAGTACACCACATCAGTCATTGGCTTCATCAATAAGTGCATCAATGACGTTGTCCCCACAGTGACCGTACGTACATACCCCAACCAGAAGCCATGGATTACAGGCAACATCCGCATCGAGCTAAACGCTAGAGCTGCCAATTTCAAGGAGCGGGACTCTAACCTGGAAGATTATAAGAAATCCCCTTATGCCCTCTGATGAACCATCAAACAGGCAAAGTGTCAATACAGGACTAAGATCAAATCATACTACACCTGCTCTGACGCTCGTCGGATGTGGCAGGGCCTGCAAACCATTACAGACTATAAAGGGAAGCACCGCCGAGAGCTGCCCAGTGACACAAGCCTACCAGATGAGCTAAACTACGTCTATGCTCACTTCGAGGCAAATAACACTAAAACATGCATGAGAGCACCAGCTGTTCTGGACGACTGTGTGATCACGCTCTCCGCAGCCGATGTGAGTAAGACCTTTCAACAGGTCAACATTCACAAGGCCGGAGGGCAAGATGGATTACCAGGACGTGTACTCCGAGCACGCGCTGACCAACTGGCAAGTGCCTTCACTGACATTTTCAACCTCTCCCTTTCCAATAATACCAACATGTTTCAAACAGACCCTGTGCTGTGCCCAAGAACACTAAGGTAACCTACCTAAATGACTACTGACCCGTAGCACTCACGTCTGTAGCCATGAAGTGCTTTGAAAGGGTGGTCATGGCTCACATCAACACCATTACCCCAGAGACCCTACACCCACTCCAATTTGATTACCGTCCTAACAGATCCACAGATCCACACTGCCCTTTCCCACCAGGACAAAAGGAACACCTACGTGAGAATGCTATTAATTGACTACAGCTTAGCTTTCAACATCATAGTGCCCTCAAAGCTCATCAATAAGCTAAGGACCTTGGGACTATACACCTCCCTCTGCAACTGGATCCTGGACTTCCTGACAGGCCGACCCCAGGTGTGTGAGGGTAGGCAACATCACCTCAGCCCCCACCTGTAATCCCTGTTCACCCACGACTGCGTGGCCATGCACGACTCCAACACCATCATCAAGTTTGCTGACGACACGCCGGTGGTAGGCCTGATCACCAACAATGAGACAGCCTACAAGGTGGAGGTCAGTGACCTGGCAGTGTGGTGCCAGGATAACAACCTCTCCTTCAACCTCAGTAAGACCAAGGAGCTGATCATGGACTACCGGACATGGGGGGGCACGCCCCCATCCACATAGACGAGGCTGCAGTGGAGCGGGTCGAGAGCCCTATGGATTTACTAAGGATTTAACATGGTCCACACACAGGTGGACAGTCGTAAAAAGGGTGCGACAGCACCTCTTACCCCTCAGGAGGTTGAAAAGGTTTGGCATGGGCTCTCAAATCCTCAAACATTTCTACAGCTGCACCATTGAGAGCACCTTGACTGGCTGAATCACTGGTTGGTATGGCATCCGCACCGCTCTCGATCTCATGGCGCTACAGAGGGTGGTGCAGACCGCCCAGCTCCCTGCCATCCAGGTTTGTATATCAAGCGGTGTGAAAGGAAGGTCCGTAAAATGAGCCATAACACTGCTAAATAAATATCTAACAAAATGGCTACACAGACTATCTGAGTTGACCCTCTGGTTTTATTTTTATGCTTGCGCTGTCTCTATGCACACTCACAGGACACTCACGCACACTGACTCTCCAACACACACACACACACACACACACACACACACACACACACACACACACACACACACACACACACACACACACACACACACACACACACAGGACACACACACTCACAGGACACTCACGCACACTGACTCTCCAACACACACACACACTAAATTTGCTCACACATATCATGCACACACATTTAAACGGACTCTACACAAATGCACACACACACTCACATACATTCATCATAGATGTTGCTGCTACTCTGTTAATCATATATCCTATATCCCTCTATCACTCCAGTATCCCTACACATTGTAAATATGGTATTAGAACTGACCCTGTATATAGCTTCTTACTTTCTCGTGTTCTTCTTATTTCTCCTGTGTTTTTGTTTGACCCTGTTGGGATTAGAGCTAGCAAGCAAGGCATTTCCCTGTACTTGTGTACGTGACATTAAAACTTGAAAAAGATGCCTGTTGAAAAAAGCTCATCAGCATCAGCAAACCACATGTAATGCAGTGGACTAGAGCTAAGTCCTCCAGAACAGTACCTCCAACAGTCAGTAACGCCCTGGATCAGAGCTAAGTCCTCCTGAACAGTACCTCCAACAGCCAGTAACGCCCTGGACCAGAGCTAAGTCCTCCTGAACATTACCTCCAACAGTCAGTAACACCCTGGACCAGAGCTTAGTCCTCCTGAACAGTACCTCCAACAGCCAGTAACGCCCTGGACCAGAGCTTAGTCCTCCTGAACAGTACCTCCAACAGTCAGTAACGCCCTGGATCAGAGCTTAGTCCTCCTGAACAGTACCTCCAACAGCCAGTAACGCCCTGGACCAGAGCTAAGTCCTCCTGAACAGTACCTCCAACAGCCAGTAACGCCCTGGACCAGAGCTTAGTCCTCCTGAACAGTACCTCCAACAGTCAGTAACGCCCTGGACCAGAGCTTAGTCCTCCTGAACAGTACCTTCAACAGCCAGTTGCTCCACTTGGAGGTGGCGCACATGTGCCATGTAGCCGATGCCAGAGAACATGACGAAGCCAGCAAAAATACTGGTGGCAGAGTTCGCCAAAGTGACAATCATTGCATCCCTGCCGCACACAAAAGATAATGATGAGTTCATTGTTTACGATTATGAAGTAGCATAATCACTAGCACCACACCAGGAGGCAGTCAGTTTGTATGGGGCCAAATACTGTATATCTGTGTGTTTGTTAGCAATGGCAGTGCAATGTGCAAAATGTCACACGTAAGCAAACACAAAAGCTTTCTATAGACTACCTGAGGATGTTATTGTTGACCTTGTTGTGGCTGGCCATAGACAGTAAGCAGCCAAATCCAATGCCTATTGAGTAGAAGATCTGAGCAGTAGCATCAATCCATACCTGTGAAAAAGATCACCTTATTGTCCATTAACTTGCAGAGAATGGACATTTGTCTTTATGCTTATGCCCCCTGAGACACACACACATGGGAAGCAATGGGCCCCAGTGCAGTGCCCCAGGAGCTGGTTGTAACAACAGTATAACAGAAGCAACCGCTTGACAGTTACTTTTTTACAACAGGAGCTGGTTAAACATTGTTTTCTCTAGACAAATAAAAACCCCACTGCCTGGAAGCATGAAACAATGAGCGGGCATTCCTGAGGTCAAACTGTCCTCTAACACTTCCCACATAATGGCTCAAACATGGGTAGGTACAGTGTTATAGACTGGCAAAGTAATTATTTTATGGGAGCAAGACCTGCAAACTGACTAAGAAAATCAGTGTAGGGGAACCTAACCAAGACCATCACAATGAGTATCACAACGTGTCTATGTCATTAATTCATGAATAAGATCACTTCTTCAAGTTGAAGTCACTTCTTCAAGTCGAAGTTTATAAGTGCTTTGACCCACTCACGTGTATCTCTCCCAGTTTGTTCCATTTGGGTGTCAGGAAGAACAGGATGCCATCCAGGGCTCCTGGTAGTCGGACATTGTTGAACAGAAGAGCCAGAAGGACCACATATGGAAACAGTGCTGTGAAGTACACCACCTGTGGATGGTACACACACACACACACACACGCACGCACGCACGCACACACACACACACTCACGCACGCACGCACGCACGCACACACACACACACACACACACACACACACACACACACACACACACACACACACACACACACACACACACACACACACACACACACACGCACGCACGCACGCACGCACGCACGCACGCACGCACACACACACGCACGCACGCACACACGCACGCACGCACGCACGCACACACACACACACACGCACGCACACACGCACGCACATACGCACGCACGCACGTGCACACACACACACACACACACACACACACCCGCAACGCACACACACACACACCGCAACGCACACACACACATGTTGAGTGTGTGGAGTGATTCGAGTGTCACACCACAACAGTTCTCCCCGACACTCATCATTAGTAGAGCAGAATCACTTTGATGAAGTGCTCTGTTGGGTATCCAATGTAACAATGGTCAGGAGGGATGGACAACTTTGCCAGTGGATCTGATCCCCTTGAAGACACAGAAGAATAGGATGGCCCAGATCAGCAGGAGAATTCCAACCAGCTCCCATCGCAGGTGGCCCACAGTCTCAATCCCCTCAGTGATTTCCAGGAGCCTATGGCTAAACACACGACAGTCTTTAAGTGTAATGATGCTACATTCTTGGTGAATAAAAACAACTAGTGTGTTGTGAATTTGGTTAAACCAACATCACAGCTTGAAGTGACATTGAATGAGAACGGTTAAAACGTTACTGTAATGTAAAACCTACTCAAAGAATTGTTTAGTGGCGGACTGCAGGTGTGTGGTGGAGTTTTCCATGAAGCTGGAACAGTTCTCTGGAATGTTCCAGGTGGCATTACAGAGCTGCCATGGCAACGGGGCTGTGAAGGAGTGGAAGAGGTAGTACAGAACCCAGGTCAGGACTGTGTTGTTGTAGGAGGCCACGATGAAGGACAGCATCACCATAGCCACACCCACACCTGGAGACCAACAACAACAAACATGGAAAAAACATAGCATAGGTTAAAGGTCAAATAAAATAAAAAATGATACAGGCTCTAGTATTATGTTGCTTGGGGTCTCTCTTGATATAAAACTGACTTCATAATACTGGTCAATTATATCTTGTAATGTATGACCTTTCATTAGAGGACAGATGTCGATGAATGCCTCAACAGGTCCTCTTTTTGTGTACTGCCCCACTGTAAACTCCATGAACACCAGCGGGATGGCACACAGACACATCATGGTGAGATAGGGAATGAGGAATGCACCTGATTAGAGGAGATGGTAATTATATGTAGAAATCAATGGTAAAACATGTAATCTATTAATAGTGTATTAAAACTATTATAAGAGCTCCCAGGGTAATGTTGTACTCCAAAACATAATTTTCCATGAACTTACCTCCGCCATCGCTGAAGCAGACGTATGGAAAGCGCCACACATTTCCAATTCCGACTGCATAGCCTACTGAAGAAAGGATGAACTCTGCACGATTGGCCCATGTCTCTCTTTCTTTTGGTAGTCTGTCCATCGTCTGAGAAAGGTTTGACCCCAACAACCAACAGAGACTCCTCTCCACAGATTTATAATATTTTCATCTTTCGCCAAAAATGTATGATTTACAGGAAAATGTGTTGGAAAGCGGAGAGGGATGTCTTCCATTTTCTGCGAAAAAAAAAAAAAAACGATAACAAAAAAATGAATGATTTCCAGAAGATTAACTGGCGACTAGAAAATACAAATGTGGCCATGTCTAGAATGGTCATTCATAGATTGATTCTGATTTTGATGTTGTCACAAAGTTTTGAAGTTGCCTCATGACTACATGCTCTAAGTCATGCCTTGTGTTTGTGTTGGGACAGACTGTAAGTTCAAGTTTAACAGACTGTTTACACTCCAACTGGACTGACCCAAGGAGTTTGCCTACCTTCTATGCAAATGTGTAAACCGGCTAAAACAAACCGGAGTGAAAACACACACTACATGGATATATGAATTAGAATCTCTATAAACATTTCAAGCTCAAGGGCTTAGTCTTCTCAACAACGCACGTCATTAGAATATACCTTACATTACAGACTTTAAACCTGATTAAGGTTTAGGTAATACAAAAATATCACCAATACAATATGACGAGATTCAGACACTTAGTACTGCAAGGCACTTAGAGAGATGAAAGATGAGAATCCTGATCTCCGTTCCAAATGGCACACTATTCCCTATGTAGTGCACTATTTTCGACTATGACCCTATGGGCCCTGGTCAAAAGTAGTGCATTATAAAGGAAATAGTGAACCATTTAGATTGCAAACTGGGTTATTTCTCCCCTCTTTTGGCTTTCTGTCTGGCATACATTAAGCAGTGTCCTATTGACAGTGACTTATTAAATGCTATGTGCTTCAAAACCATCCGTCTCACTCCCCGGACACCCTGTACTCGTCCTGGTCTGACCAAGTAAAAACAACATCCTGGTGGTTAATCATAGAGAATGAGAGAAGCGAAGGGTTTCCCCCCGTTTCTCTGCCGTTATTGATGAAAGAAGCACCGGTGGCTGCAAAGTTTAGTTTAATAGAAAAGAGAGAGGAAGATCCCTCTCCTGTTTCATAGCCATAATGTTTACAGTCCTGTTTCATAGCCATAATGTTTACAGTCCTGTTTCATAGCCATAATGTTTACAGTCCTGTTTCATAGCCATAATGTTTACAGTCCTGTTTCATAGCCATAATGTTTACAGTCCTGTTTTATAGCCATAATGTTTACTGTCCTGTTTCATAGCCATAATGTTTACTGTCCTGTTTCATAGCCATAATGTTTACTGTCCTGTTTCATAGCCATAATGTTTACAGTCCTGTTTCATAGCCATAATGTTTACTGTCCTGTTTTATAGCCATAATGTTTACTGTCCTGTTTCATAGCCATAATGTTTACAGTCCTGTTTCATAGCCATAATGTTTACAGTCCTGTTTCATAGCCATAATGTGTACTGTCCTGTTTCATAGCCATAATGTTTACAGTCCTGTTTCATAGCCATAATGTTTACTGTCCTGTTTCATAGCCATAATGTTTACTGTCCTGTTTCATAGCCATAATGTTTACAGTCCTGTTTCATAGCCATAATGTTTACTGTCCTGTTTCATGGCCATAATGTTTACTGTCCTGTTTCATAGCCATAATGTTTACTGTCCTGTTTCATAGCCATAATGTTAACTGTCCTGTTTCATGGCCATAATGTTTACTGTCCTGTTTCATAGCCATAATGTTTACAGTCCTGTTTCATAGCCATAATGTTTACAGTCCTGTTTCATAGCCATAATGTTTACTGTCCTGTTTCATAGCCATAATGTTTACAGTCCTGTTTCATAGCCATAATGTTTACTGTCCTGTTTCATAGCCATAATGTTTACTGTCCTGTTTCATAGCCATAATGTTTACAGTCCTGTTTCATAGCCATAATGTTTACTGTCCTGTTTCATAGCCATAATGTTTACTGTCCTGTTTCATAGCCATAATGTTTACTGTCCTGTTTCATAGCCATAATGTTTACAGTCCTGTTTCATAGCCATAATGTTTACTGTCCTGTTTTATAGCCATAATGTTTACTGTCCTGTTTCATAGCCATAATGTTTACTGTCCTGTTTCATAGCCATAATGTTTACAGTCCTGTTTCATAGCCATAATGTTTACTGTCCTGTTTCATAGCCATAATGTTTACAGTCCTGTTTCATAGCCATAATGTTTACTGTCCTGTTTTATAGCCATAATGTTTGCTGTCCTGTTTCATAGCCATAATGTTTACAGTCCTGTTTCATAGCCATAATGTTTACAGTCCTGTTTCATAGCCATAATGTTTACAGTCCTGTTTCATAGCCATAATGTTTACTGTCCTGTTTCATGGCCATAATGTTTACAGTCCTGTTTCATAGCCATAATGTTTACAGTCCTGTTTCATAGCCATAATGTTTACTGTCCTGTTTTATAGCCATAATGTGTACTGTCCTGTTTCATAGCCATAATGTTTACAGTCCTGTTTCATAGCCATAATGTTTACAGTCCTGTTTCATAGCCATAATGTTTACTGTCCTGTTTCATAGCCATAATGTTTACTGTCCTGTTTCATAGCCATAATGTTTACTGTCCTGTTTCATAGCCATAATGTTTACAGTCCTGTTTCATAGCCATAATGTTTACTGTCCTGTTTCATAGCCATAATGTTTACTGTCCTGTTTCATAGCCATAATGTTTACAGTCCTGTTTCATAGCCATAATGTTTACTGTCCTGTTTCATAGCCATAATGTTTACTGTCCTGTTTCATAGCCATAATGTTTACAGTCCTGTTTCATAGCCATAATGTTTACAGTCCTGTTTCATAGCCATAATGTTTACAGTCCTGTTTCATAGCCATAATGTTTACAGTCCTGTTTCATAGCCATAATGTTTACAGTCCTGTTTCATAGCCATAATGTTTACAGTCCTGTTTCATAGCCATAATGTTTACAGTCCTGTTTCATAGCCATAATGTTTACAGTCCTGTTTTATAGCCATAATGTTTACAGTCCTGTTTCATGGCCATAATGTTTACTGTCCTGTTTCATAGCCATAATGTTTACAGTCCTGTTTCATAGCCATAATGTTTACAGTCCTGTTTCATAGCCATAATGTTTACTGTCCTGTTTCATAGCCATAATGTTTATTGTCCTGTTTCATAGCCATAATGTTTACTGTCCTGTTTCATGGCCATAATGTTTACTGTCCTGTTTCATGGCCATAATGTTTACTGTCCTGTTTCATAGCCATAATGTTTACTGTCCTGTTTCATAGCCATAATGTTTACTTTCCTGTTTTATAGCCATAATGTTTACAGTCCTGTTTCATAGCCATAATGTTTACAGTCCTGTTTCATAGCCATAATGTTTACTGTCCTGTTTCATAGCCATAATGTTTACTGTCCTGTTTCATAGCCATAATGTTTACTGTCCTGTTTCATAGCCATAATGTTTACAGTCCTGTTTCATAGCCATAATGTTTACAGTCCTGTTTCATAGCCATAATGTTTACTGTCCTGTTTCATAGCCATAATGTTTACAGTCCTGTTTCATAGCCATAATGTTTACAGTCCTGTTTCATAGCCATAATGTTTACTGTCCTGTTTCATAGCCATAATGTTTACTGTCCTGTTTCATAGCCATAATGTTTACAGTCCTGTTTCATAGCCATAATGTTTACAGTCCTGTTTCATAGCCATAATGTTTACTGTCCTGTTTCATAGCCATAATGTTTACAGTCCTGTTTCATAGCCATAATGTTTACTGTCCTGTTTCATAGCCATAATGTTTACTGTCCTGTTTCATAGCCATAATGTTTACTGTCCTGTTTCATAGCCATAATGTTCCAGGTCCTGTTTCATAGCCATAATGTTTACAGTCCTGTTTCATAGCCATAATGTTTACTGTCCTGTTTCATGGCCATAATGTTTACAGTCCTGTTTCATAGCCATAATGTTTACAGTCCTGTTTCATAGCCATAATGTTTACAGTCCTGTTTCATAGCCATAATGTTTACAGTCCTGTTTCATAGCCATAATGTTTACTGTCCTGTTTCATAGCCATAATGTTTACAGTCCTGTTTCATAGCCATAATGTTTATTGTCCTGTTTCATAGCCATAATGTTTACTGTCCTGTTTCATGGCCATAATGTTTACTGTCCTACGACAGTGCCTTGGTTTATACACTAGACCAGAGGTTCTCAACTGGTTTATACACTAGACCAGTGGTTCTCAACTGGTTTATACACTAGACCAGAGGTTCTCAACTGGTTTATACACTAGACCAGTGGTTCTCAACTGGTTTATACACTAGACCAGAGGTTCTCAACTGGTTCATACACTAGACCAGAGGTTCTCAACTGGTTTATACACTAGACCAGTGGTTCTCAACTGGTTTATACACTAGACCAGTGGTTCTCAACTGGTTTATACACTAGACCAGAGGTTCTCAACTGGTTTATACACTAGACCAGAGGTTCTCAACTGGTTTATACACTAGACCAGAGGTTCTCAACTGGTTTATACACTAGACCAGAGGTTCTCAACTGGTTTATACACTAGACCAGAGGTTCTCAACTGGTTTATACACTAGACCAGAGGTTCTCAACTGGTTTATACACTAGACCAGTGGTTCTCAACTGGTTTATACACTAGACCAGAGGTTCTCAACTGGTTTATACACTAGACCAGTGGTTCTCAACTGGTTTATACACTATTCCAGTGGTTCTCAACTGGTTTATACACTAGACCAGAGGTTCTCAACTGGTTTATACACTAGACCAGAGGTTCTCAACTGGTTTATACACTAGACCAGTGGTTCTCAACTGGTTTATACACTAGACCAGTGGTTCTCAACTGGTTTATAAACTAGACCAGAGGTTCTCAACTGGTGCGGTATGCAAATTGGAGTGGGTCTAGGTTTTCTGGGATAACGGTGTTAATGTGAGCCATGACCAGCTTTTCAAAACACTTCATGGCTACCGACGTGAGTGCTACAGGTCGGTAGTCATTTAGGCAGGTTACCTTAGTATTCTTGGGCACAGGGACAATGGTAGACTGCTTGAAACATGTTGGTATTACAGACAGGGAGAGGTTGAAAATGTCAGTGAAGACACTTGCCGGTTGGTCAGCGCATGCTCGGAGTACATGTCCTGGTAATCCATCTGGCCCTGCGATCTTGTGAATGATGACCTGTTGAAAGGTCTTACTCACATCGGCTGCGGAGAGCGTGATCACACAGTCGTCCAGAACAGCTGATGCTCTCATGCATGTTTCAGTGTTTCTTGCCTCAAAGCGGGCATAGAAGTTATTTAGCTCGTTTGGTGGGCTCATGTCACTGGGCAGCTCTCGGCTGTGCTTCCCTTTGTAGTCTGCAATAGTTTGCAGGCCCTGCCACATCTGACGAGCATCGGAGCTGGTGTCGTACGATTCAATTTTATTCCTGTATTGACGCATTGCTTGTTTGATGGTTCGTCAGAGGGCATAGCGGGATTTCTTATAAGCTTCCGGGTTAGAGTCCCGCTCCTTGAAAGCGGCAGCTCTACCCTTTAGCTCAGTGCGGATGTTGCCTGTGGCATCCATGGCTTCTTGGGGTATATATGTACGGTCACTGTGGGGATGACGTCCTCGATGCACTTATTGAGGAAGCCAGTGACTGATGTGGTGTACTCATCAAAGCCATCGGAAGAATCCCGGAACATATTCCAGTCTGTGCTAGCAAAATAGTCCTGTAGCTTAGCATCTGCTTCATCTGACCACTTTTTTATTGACCGAGTCACTGGTGCTTCCTGCTTTAATTTGTGCTTGTAAGCAGGAATCAGGAGGATATAATTATGGTCAGATTTGCCAAATGGAGAGTGAGGGAGAGCTTTGTGTGTGGAGTACCTCTGGTTGATTTAAGTTTCTTTGCATTAACGTCCCCGGCCACTAGGAACGCTGCCTCTGGATGAGCGTTTCCCTGTTTGCTTATGGCGGTATACATCTCATTGAGTGCAGTCTTACTGCCAGCATCGGTCTGTGGGATATGTAGACAGCTAGGAAAAATACAGATGAAAACTCTCTAGGTATCATGCTTGTCATGAGATGCTCCACCAGAGGCAAGCAAAACCTTGACACTTCCTTAGATATCATGCACCAGCTGTTGTTTACATATATGCATATGCCCCCCTCCTCGTGTCTTACCAGAAGCTGCTTGTAATACACTTTATCATGCCAATAAGGTGTATAACCTGCCAGCTGTGTGTTCTCAATGTTGTCGTTCAGCCACGACTCAGTGAAACACAGGATATTACAGTTTTTAATGTCCCGTTGGTAGGATATACGTGCTTTCAGTTCGTCCCATTTATTTTCCAAAGATTGAACGTTAGCTAGCAGGACAGACGGCAAAGGCAGATTAGCCACTCATCTCCTGATCCTCACAAGGCACCCTGATTTCTTTTCGCGAAATCTCAATTTCCTTCTCCAGTGAATGACGGGGATCTGGGCCTGGTCGGGTGTCTGTAGTATATTCCTCCCGTCCGACTCATTGAAGAAAAACTCTTTGTCTAATCTGAGGTGAGTAATCGCAGTTCTGATGTCAGGAAGCTCTTTTCGGTCATAAGAGACGGTAGCAGCAACATTATGTACAAAACAAGTTACGAACAAGGCAAAAAAATAAAATAAAATAGCTTGGTTGGTTAAGAGCCGATAAGATGGCAGCCATCACCTCTGGCGCCATCATGAAATCTCAACTGGTTTAAACACGAGTAGAGTGGTTCTCAACTGGTTTATACACTAGTTCTCAACTGATTTTGCCTCGGGACCCAAATTGAACCAGGTTGTTTCATTCGCGACCCATTGGATAATGGCGCCGGAGGGGATGGCTGTTGTTTTACCGGTTCCTAACCAACTGTTCTATTTTGTCATTTTTATCCCACATTTATTTTGTACATAATGTTGCTGCTACCGTCTCTTATGACTGAAAAGAGCTTCTGGACATCAGAACAGCGATTACTCCGAATTTCTCTTGAATGAGTCCGACGAGAAGGATATACTGCATCCCCGAGAACAGGCCCAAACCCCGTCACTCACATGAAGATGGAAATACAGGGTGCGGAGATCGGGTGCCTTGTGAGAATTCGTCGACGAGAGGGTAACCCGCCTCTAGCATCCGTTCTATTGGCCAACGTGCAATCACTAGAAATAAACTGAATCATCTCCGTTCTATCCTATCAACAGGACATGAAAAACTGTAATATCTTATGCGGCTGAACGACGACATAGATAATATAGAGTTGGCTGGGGTTTCCGTGCATCGGCAGGACAGAACAGCTATGCCTGGTAAGACGAGGGGTGGGTGTGTTTGTCTATTTGTCAATAACAGCTGGTGCACAATGTCTAATATTAAAGAAGTCACGAGGTATTGCTCGCCTGAGTTAGATGACCTCATGATAAGCTGTAGACCACATTATCTCCCAAGAGGGTTTTCATCTATATTATTCGTAGCCATCTATTTACCACCACAAACTGATACTGGCACTAAGACTGCACTCAATGAGCTGTATAAGGCCATAAGCAAACAACAAAATGCTCATCCAGAAGCGGCGCTCCTAGTGGCCGGGGACTTTAATGCAGGCAAATTTAAATCTGTTTTAACTCATTTCTACCAGCATGTCACATTCAACCAGAGGGGGAAAAAACTCTACACCACCTTTACTCCACACACAGAGAAGCATACTAAGCTCTCCCTCACCCTACATTTCACAAATCTGAGGGGCGTCCCCCCCCCACCACTCTACACTGGACCCACTCCACCGGGAATCGCACCATGTGTCACGACTCCCACCGAAGGTGGCTCCCCTTCCTGCTCATTTCACTAGCTGCCACCGATCCCTTTTTCCTTTTCATTTGTTTTTGTCTAATTGTTTTCACCTGTTCCTTGTTGGGGTTTTGGGATGGGTGTTATTTAAGTTCGTTTAGCCCGCTGGTGTTTGTGCGGGCTTGTTGTTATTGTTACGTTGGTGGTGTATCGTTGTCTTTTGGGTTTTCGCTGTCCGGGTTTTGTAACTAAGGTTTTGGGTTTGTTTGCACCTGTGTTTAGGGCTTCACCCATGATTGGACCTGTTACTTTGTAGAGGACATTAAAGCGTTTCCCCCGTTTACTTTTGCTCTCTGCGTCTGACTCCACACCCATCACTCACCCACCGTTACACCATGCCCAGACAGCCTGCTTTGGCGGCATAGTGGGGTGGGGTCCAGCCACAATGGAATTGGGGTGTTAGGTTTGTCGTGTGTCAGTGTAATTAGTGTGTGATCTGGCATAGTTTTTATTATTGTCAGAGAGAATACAGTATTCGGCACGGGTCAAAAAGTGATTGATGAGGTATTTTATGGGTCACGTGGTTATGCCCATATATATACATCCTGTCCGGAAGTTCTCACGCTATCGAGTGAGTGTTTATGTAACCCGATAGTGCATCTGTTTAGGGTAAAGCCTGTGTTTACATTAAAGCTGTCAAGGTGATTGATGTGTTGCGACGTTGTTGAACTGTGGAATGGGTTTGAACATTTGATGCATCTGTTTAGGGTAAACAATGTGTATTTGTATAGTTTACACATACTTATGCTATTGTCACATAACATAATACAATGTCAGTGTCAGTGTATGCAGCCTTAGATGCTGTGGGGAATGTGTTATATCATGTATATGTTCCCCCCTATAGATATTCCTTAACATCCTAGATACTAGTACATTAGTAGTACATAACAGTGTAATAGTGTAGTACTACAGTACGGATCTGTCTTGACATCCTCGTTTGAAAGCTTCTTGTTTATTGTCAGAACGAGCCTTCTGTATATGTGTGGTACTATATATAAAACATCAGTGACTCTGATTCACCAAAGGTTCTTGTTCTTTACAGTTTAACATAAACAATATTTCCCTCCTCTCTAAAAATATACTTTTGGATTATAAACATAAAAATAAAAAAGGAATACTAAAATGGCCAATGTTATATTATATATATCATCTTATATACATCATATATACATCATAACCCGAGGGGGGTCGAAATTGTTGTTCAAATGTTGCATATACATTTTTTAGTATCTAGATATTGTGTTATATGTTAGAATGTCTAATGAACAACTATATTTTATACATTAATATATTGTTTTGTCAGAAATATATAAATATAATGATAACAAAGTATTACCTGCACCTGTACGCAGACGATACAGTTGTGTACTCTATCGCCCGCCCTGCAGAACATGATCTATCTGAACCACATTATTTTGCAGAAAATCTTTATTGACCTTAAATGATCATTGAATACATGTAAAACTAAGTATATGTTGTTTTCTAGAGTACACAAAAATGATTTGAATGATTGAAGTGTATGTACCTAGTACGGTGTATCAGTATATACGTTAAGTTGTCTTTTTAAAAAACATATTGATGAGTTAGTTAATTAAGATGTTGAATATAAAAAGGGGCTTCTTCTATAGAAATAGGTCTGGCCTCTCGCTTAATAGTACAAAGCAGATAATTCAATCTATGCTCTTACTGGTCCTAGACTATTGTGAAATCATCTAGATGAATGCAGCTGCCACTTCATTAAAGCCTTTAGATGCATTTGACCATAGAGCACTTGTTTTATTATGGGTACAGGTTCAGTACACATCCCTGCATTCTCTATTATAAAGTAGGCAGGCCCTCTTTGATGTCAAGTAGGTCAATTTGTTGCTCTCTTTGCCTTTATAAAGCTCTTTTACATACTGTAAACTCCCTCTGTAGCTAACATCTACAATAACCGTTAGAGGTAAGAGTTGCCGTTATCATACACAGTCTCAGGGATTGCTAACTCTGTAAATTCCTTTGGTCTGTACATAGTTAGGTAAATCAGCTCTTTGCCCCTTACTTGTGGAATAATCTCCAAGCTTCTCTAAACATGGATGTTTTGGTGTCTCTAGGTTAATTCAGACTGTTGAATGAGGCCTGTTACAACTTACTTACAAAACCTTTAAAGGAGTTTGTGAAACCATTCAGTCATGGATGTATGTAAACATATTTAATGCGTATTGCTTGTTACAGAAGAAAACTTTTGTACATTGAATAGCAATTCATCCCTGTTACACCTTGATGTGGTGGTTCTCTATGTCTGGACATGTTTATAATCCACATAGTGTGAATAGTGGTTTCAATAAAGTTATTACCCCACCAAACCTGATTCTGAAATTACCTTTATGATTGTTCTTACCACTGTTACTTTGGGGTTCTAATCCCCCTCTTTCAGAATACTGTTACTTTGGGGTTCTAATCCCCCTCTTTCAGAATACAGTTACTTTGGGGTTCTAATCCCCCTCTTTCAGAATACTGTTACTTTGGGGTTCTAATCCCCCTCTTTCAGAATCCTATTACTTTGGGGTTCTAATCCCCCTCTTTCAGAATCCTGTTACTTTGGGGTTCTAATCCCCCTCTCAGAATCCTGTTACTTTGGGGTTCTAATCCCCCTCTCAGAATCCTGTTACTTTGGGGTTCTAATCCCCCTCTTTCAGAATCCTGTTACTTTGGAGTTCTAACATAGTTCTTATGTTCTTGGCTCAATGTGGTCCCACCCCTCCCATGTGTTCCCAGGTGCATATTTGGGAGCCATATACATTCAGGATGTAAAGCTTACTAGTTATGGCAAATGTTAGGAAGACCTGGTTGTTGTAACAAAAACAAAAAACAAAACAGCAAAGTTTAATAGTTTGACCACATCTTTTCACATATGTTTTATTTGGGTCTTTTAAATTTACCACGTTGATTGGCTCCAGCCATTGGAAGCTCGGTGCAAAGAACAATAACACAATTCAACCATTAATGGATGGTGACCAAAATAATGACATTGCAAGTAGTCATGTTAAGGTTTTCAATGTTTTATTGGTGGAGTTTATGGATTTGCATGTGGCTGTGCATTATATGATGCCTACATATGAAAGAGGATCTGATCAAGCCTATTAGTATTCTTGATCAATTCTTGATCCAAAAAGACACACACCTGTTATGAGGTTAATTCCACATCTGTTTACATTGCTTGGTAGTGGATTAGCATGGTATGAGACTACATTAATAATACAATTTAAGTAAAGTAAAAATAAACGGTATTATCCTAAATTGAGAGATGAATAAAAAATGTGTTATCACATCAACAATCATCAAAATGTTTCAGAATGTACCTGTTTTCAGTATAGAATGACATGTATACAGATTATATTCCAACTCTTTGTGTTTTGTCTTAATGACTGTTCTTTAGTAAACAGGAAACTCAACAGTGTGTTAGTCCGAGAAACATTAACTAGATAGTTGTTTTATGTTTGTGAAAGCTTGAAATGTACACAATGAGAAGTGATTTTGTAACAACAGTATGTTTGAATTAGCGCTCATATAAACTGTTTTCATCACTGCCTTGTAAACCCATTCTTGTAAATTGGAGCTGCTGTACGTGATTGTCTGGAGCTGCTGTACGTGATTGTCTGGGGCTGCTGTACAGATTTGAGCACTTGACAAGACGTTGACATTTCTGGGGAAGTCCCACCTGTAACATAATAATAATAATAAAGATTATGATAATAATAATAATATTGGTTATATTATTTTTATAATAATACAAATCTGTAAATCAACCAAATGTATTTCTTAAAAGCCCTTTTTGCATCAGCAGTTGTTACAATGTGTTTTACAGATACCCAGTCTAAGAATCTAAGACCCATCAATGCATATGCCGAAGCACAGTATCTAGGAAATACTCCCTAGAAGTCCTACACCTAGGATTAAAACTAGAGAGGAACCCTGCTCCAAGGGTTGTGCTGAGTGGATATTTAAGAGTATATGTGCCTCTTATTGTTAATCAAGATGTTCCAACGATCGTAGATAACAATCAGAGTGTGTGAGAGAGTGAGAGAGAGAGAGAGAGAGAGAGAGAGAGAGAGAGAGAGAGAGAGAGAGAGAGAGAGAGTGAGAGAGTGTGAGAGAGAGAGAGAGAGAGAGAGAGAGAGAGAGAGAGAGAGAGAGTGTGAGAGAGAGTGTGAGAGAGAGAGAGAGAGAGAGAGAGAGAGAGAGAGAGAGAGAGAGAGAGAGAGAGAGGCTCTTTTACATAAAGTTATCACAGATGCACACTATGTAACACATTATATTAATAATTCTCTAAAAATTGGATGTCATTGTCTTTCATACCTGTTGCAATACAAAACATTGAAACATTGTTAAATATTTGTGTGAAATGTTATACATTGAGAGAGAGAGAGAGAGAGAGAGAGAGAGAGAGAGAGAGAGAGAAAGAGAAAGAGAGTTCCAGTGCAGGAATATCTAACATGTAATATCGAACAATTCCCCACAAACTACATAACACACACAAAATCTAATATAATATATATGATTTTATCCATAACATTTTGGGGTTATTATATAGGTCCCTAGTCCATTCTCGTTTAACATATAAATACATTTTTTTTTAAAAGAAGCATTTAACAATAACCCCTCCTCTCATTCAATATATATACACTCCTCTAAAAAATAAAGGGAACACTTAAACAACACAATGTAACTCCAAGTCAATCACACTTCTGTGAAATCAAACTGTCCACTTAGGAAGCAACACTGATTGACAATAAATTTCACATGCTGTTGTGCAAATGGAATAGACAACAGGTGGAAATTATAGGCAATTAGCAAGACACCCCCAATAAAGGAGTGGTTCTGCAGGTGGCGACCACAGACCACTTCTCAGTTCCTATGCTTCCTGGCTGATGTTTTGGTCACTTTTGAATGCTGGCGGTGCTTTCACTCTAGTGCAGTGGTTCTTAACCTGGGTTCTGGGTTCGATCGAACCCCAGGGGTTCGGTGAGTCAGTCTCAGGGGTTCGGCGGAGGTCAAGACACACATCCGATTCATATGATTCGTGATGACACGCCCCGCTTGGCCATCATTGGCTGCAGGTGATCACGCTACATCGCTTGGCCTATCTGTGCTGCAGGGAATTTGGTGTGCTCAGTAGTCGACTTGTGACTGTCGTGATGGTACGTCTTGTGATTTCTTTCTTAATATTTTAATCCCTTCATACTTACTATGTCGAGCAAAAAAAGAAAATGGTCGGACGAATATGTACAATATGGATTCACATGTATAACGGAACGTGATGGGAGTCAGTGTCCTAACTGCATGATTTGCAATGCCAAGTTGAGCAATTCTAGTCTAGCACCGGCAAAACTAAGAGAACACTTTCTTAAGCTGCATGGAGATGGAAAATACAAGAACACAACGCTCGCTGAATTCAAGGTGAAGAGAGACAGATTCGATGAAAAGGCTACTCTGCCTGTTCTCGGCTTTGTACTCATCAACAAACCGATCCTCACAGCATCCTACGAAGTTGCTTACCTGATCGCAAAGCAGGGCAAACCACGCACCATTGGTGAAACACTCATAAAACCAGCTGTGTTGAAGATGGCGAATACCATGCTGGGAAAAGAGGCTGAAGTTAAGTTATCCCAAATTCCTCTTTCAAATGACACCATCAGCGACAGAATAGAGGACATGAGCAAAGACATCTTGGCTCAAGTAGTTGCAGATCTGATTTCAAGCCCGGCAAAATTCGATGAGACCACAGACGTTTCCAATCTAAGCCAGCTTGCTGTATTCGTGCGTTATGTGAAAGACGACGTGATAAAGGAAGATGTTTTATTTTGTAAGCCTCTTACAACAACAACTAAGGCAGCCGATGTGAAGAAACTTGTGGATGACTTCTTCAAAGACAACAATCTTTCGTGGGATATGGTTTCTGCAGTTTGTTCGGACGGAGCTCCAGTCATGCTGGGAAGAAAGTCTGGTTTTGGTGCGCTAGTGAAAGCCGATGCATCAGTGTTACGCATTGTATTCTGCACAGGCATGCGTTGGCAACAAAAACCTTGCCTCCAAAACTGGCAGAAGTATTAAAAATTGTAGTGGAATGCGTGAACTATGTGCGAACTAGTGCTCTGCGGCATCGCATCTTCAGTGAGCTGTGTAAAGAAATGGGCTCTGAATTCGAGGTACTTCTGTACCATTCTAACGTTCGGTGGTTATCTCGGGGACACGCTGTGCGTGTGGAATTAGCTCTGTTTTTGCAAGAGCACCAACATTGTCATGCAGATTGCTTCAAAAATTCTGAGTTCATTCTCATTTTAGCGTACATGGCTGATATCTGCGCAGCTCTCAATCATCTCAATCTAAAGATGCAGGGCTGTGGAGTCAACATCATCGAAGCGGAGGAAAACCTGAAGGCTTTTCAAAAAAAGCTACCGTTATGGAAACGACGAACAGAGAACAATAACTTCGCAAACTTTCCCCTGCTGGACGACTGTGTAAGTAAGATCGAAGATGTATCTGGAATCGGAAACATTTCTGTACTCACGGAACTGAAGCAAGCAATTGCCACGCACTTAGATGAGCTTGCAAAGTCTCTCGACGGATACTTCCCTACAAGAGAGTCATATCCAGCATGGGTGAGACAGCCGTTCACGTTTAGTGTTGAGACAACAGATGTCAATGATGAATACCTCAATGAAATCATTGAAATTCAGCAGAGCCAGGTTCAACAGCAACTTTTCAGAACAACAACACTTTCAACGTTTTGGTGTCAACAAATGGTAACGTACCGTTATTGCTAAGAAAGCTCTGGAGATTTTCATACCGTTTGTTACAACATATCTTTGCGAGCAATCCTTTTTGAGGATGCTGGACATAAAAACGAAGAAAAGGAACAGACTTTGTTGTGAAAATGACATGAGAATGGCACTTGCCAAGGTGAAGCCGCGCATTTCTGAACTGGTCTCTGAAAGGCAACAGCAGAAGTCACACTGATTTGCAGTAAATATTCATTATTATGTTTTTGTTTTTGTGTGAAAATCATGTTTTGATGATTTTGTTCTTTGAACACAGTGATGTTGATGCACGGTTCATTTTGTGCACCAGTCAAATATATACCTATGTTTTGAATTTGAAAAAATAATTGTATTTTTCCAATTAAGAAGGGTTTGGTGAATGCGCATATGAAACTGGTGGGGTTCAGTACCTCCAACAAGGTTAAGAACCACTGCACTATCAGGTTACATAAACACTCACTCGATAGCGTGAGAACTTTCGGACAGGATGTACATATATGGGCATAACCACGTGACCCATAAAATACCTCATCAATCACTTTTTGACCTGTGCCGAATACTGTATTCTCCCTATTGTCACCATAACATTCCCATACTCTCCCCATAACATCCCCAAACTCTCCCCTGACATCCCCAAACTCTCCCCATGACATCCCCAAACTCTCCCCATGACATTCCCAAACTCTCCCATGACATTCCCAAACTCTCCCCATGACATTCCCAAACTCTCCCCATGACATTCCCAAACTCTCCCCATGACATTCCCAAACTCTCCCATAACATTCCCAAACTCTCCCCATGACATTCCCACTCTCCCATGGCATTCCCAAACTCTCCCATGACATTCCCAAACTCTCCCCATGACATTCCCAAACTCTCCCATGGCATTCCCAAACTCTCCCATAACTCTCCCCATGACATTCCCAAACTCTCCCATGGCATTCCCAAACTCTCCCATGGCATTTCTAAGTGACCCCAGCCCAATAATATACATGTACTTGGACAGTCCAATAACATACATGTACTTGGACAGCCCAATAACATACATGTACTTGGACAGCCCAATAACATACGTGTACTTGGACAGGCCAATAACATACGTGTACTTGGACAGCCCAATAACATACGTGTACTTGGACAGCCCAATAACATACGTGTACTTGGACAGCCCAATAACATACATGTACTTGGACAGCCCAATAACATACATGTACTTGGACAGCCCAATAACATACATGAACTTGGACAGCCCAATAACATACATGAACTTGGACAGCCCAATAACATACATGTACTTGGACAGGTCAATAACATACATGTACTTGGACAGCCCAATAACATACATGTACTTGGACAGCCCAATAACATACATGAACTTGGACAGCCCAATAACATACATGAACTTGGACAGCCCAATAACATACATGAACTTGGACAGCCCAATAACATACATGTACTTGGACAGGCCAATAACATACATGTACTTGGACAGGCCAATAACATACATGTACTTGGACAGGCCAATAACATACATGTACTTGGACAGGCCAATAACATACATGTACTTGGACAGGCCAATAACATACATGTACTTTGACAGGCCAATAACATACATGTACTTTGACAGGCCAATAACATACATGTACTTGGACAGGCCAATAACATACATGTACTTTGACAGGCCAATAACATACATGTACTTGGACAGGCCAATAACATACACGTACTTGGACAGCCCAATAACATACATGTACTTGGACAGGCCAATAACATACATGTACTTGGACAGGCCAATAATATACCCCAGAACAGTTTTTTCTCTGTACTTAAAGTGCTCTATCTTGAAAATTAGACTTCTGACACGCATCTTATTAACATTGGACTAACAAACAAAGTTCATAGTATAATATCATTTTTTGAACGAGGTATCCCTTTAATTAAAACTTATTGTTGACGCACAAATACAAAGACACAAATCATGAGCATTGTCCCCCGCAAGATATCAGACTGTTCCTTGTACTGTACCACTCTGGTCACTGCAATGATTTCTGCGTCATACTCGATCAGAGTCTTGATGACGTCATACTCCAAAACCAAGAAATAAAGTGACATGCATGTGAAAACAGAAAGGTAAAATGCAAACTGGAAATAGAATGTGAAATACACTAATATTTTTTATTTATGAGTTTATGCTGGCATTTCTATAATAGGGAACGGATAGGTAGAGTGGATCCTAAGGGGGCATAAGATCTATGACAAAATAGTTGGTAGGGAATCCTTGTAGGTAAAACATTTATATAATAGAAAAACGATCAGAGTACTATTTCTATAATAGAAACGCTATCCCATCCTCTGGTCCAGTGTGGCTCAGTCAGCACGACGCTTGCAACGCCAGATTTGTAGGTTTGATTCCCGCCGGGACCACCAATATGAAAATGTAGGCACGCATGACTGTGAGTCGCTTGGATAAAAGACTCTGCACAATGGCGTAAATTATTATTATTATCATCATCATCATGTGTCTGTCATTGTCATCCATAGAGATAGATAGAGATCTCTAGATGGATATAACACGTTTTAGCATGGCCATTGCCATTGTGAGCTTCCACCATTTTAAAGTAGTCAACTAAGTGGGGATTCCTATGGGTTGGGAGTGATCAGCCAATACATCAGAGCATTGCGTTCTTCTTCAAATTGGGTTGCCTATGGTTGCAAATAGCTTTAGGGTATATAGCCGCCATCTAGTGGCCACAATACATGAATACCACAATATTTGGTTCAGGACTCCAGCACTGCAGGTGGTGGTAAATCACCAATATTAGCTTCATGTTTTTTCACATACAAAATAAGAAAACACTTGACTACTACTTTAAAAGGGAGATAGCCTCAATGGTGCTGCCTGTGCTGTCACAGACAACCTAATGGCACAGACACAAAGATGAGATTTCTGTCCATCTTTATGTTCTCACCTTGTTGCCCTGGCTCACACAGCACTGGGCCTCCTCACAGCTTCTCTCATTCGGACACATAGGTGAGGATCTCCTCCACCACATGGGCGTGACAGTGTCGCACAGCGACACAGTGAGGGTTCTCTCCAGCCTATCACACACACACACACAAAACGTGGTGTATTATATGTCAATGTTACACTGGTATGACACAGAAAAGCAGTGTTGTACTTTACCTAATATCTCCTGGTGAGGTCACTTCCCTCCTCTATCAGGGGTCTTATCATTTGGTATCATGGTGAGCCACAACATGCATCTCTGTCTCCCCAATCTGACAGAAAGAGAGAGAGAAGAGAGAGAAAGAGAGGCAGAAACACAGACGGAGAAGCTGAAAGTTAATGTGGAACACAATCAAACAGCCTTGCTTTCAGATTCTGATATGCCCACTCATCTTTGGCCACAGTGAAGGGAGAGCTCTAACCTCGTGCTCTGCGTTGACATCAGCCCCGCTCTTCGGCAGCATCTCAGCCACCTTTCCCCCTCCTCCCCCCTGGCAGCAATGTGCAGCGGGGTCTCCTGGGCCTACATTAATTACTGTGTTACAAAAGGTATGTTACTTACCATCATGTCAAATATACCACTATACCATCATGTCTCACCTTGCCTCCATATGGCACAACACCTTGACTCCATATACACAACAATTATAGGTGGGGATACATTCAATTAAAAGTAAGGATCATATGCACACATCTAAGGAGTCTACTCATTTTTTTTTCAGTACAATACAATGGATTTTAAAGTGGTGATATTTGCCATATCTTCAATCTAAGCCTACTAGAAAGTGTGTGCCCTCAGGCCCGGAGGGAAGCTAAAGCCATTCCGCTAACAAGAATAGAAAAACACCCTTTACTGGCTCAAAAAGCCGACCAATCAGCCTGTTACCAACCCTTAGACTTTTGGTAAAAATGGTGATTGACCAGATACAATGCTATTTTACAGTAAACAAACAGACTCTCAACCCGCTTATAAGGAAGAACATTCAACATGCATTTACACAAATAATTGATGATTTGCTTAGAGAAATTCATGATAAAAAGATAGTGGAGGCTATTTTGTTAGACTTCAGTGCTGCTTTGGACATTATCTATCATAGTCTGTTGCTGGAAAAACGTGTGTGTTATGGCTTTACACCCCCTGCTACATTGTGGATAAAGAGTTACCTGTCTAACAGAACACAGAGGGGGTTCTTTAATGGAAGCCTCTCCAACATAAGCAGCTGTCTAGGCCCCTTACTTTTTAAAATCTTTACTAATGACATGCCATTGTGTCTATGTATGCAGATGACTCAACACTATACACGTCAGCTACTGCAGCGAGTGAAATTAATGCAACACTTAAAGAGCTGCAGTCAGTTTCAGATCGGGTGGCAAATATAAATATAAAAATGGCAAATTTAAATATAAAAATTTTAAAAATAAAACCATTGTATTTGGGACAAATCATACACTAAACCCTAAACCTCAATTAAATCTTGAAATTAATAATATGGAAATTGAGCAGGTTGAGGTGACTAAACTTCTAGGAGTAACCCTGGATTGTAAACTGTCATGGTAAAAACATGTTGATGCAACAGTACCTAAAATAGGGAGGTCTGTCCATAATAAAGCGCTACTCTGCCTTCTTAATAACACTATCAACAAGACAGGTCCTACAGGCCCTAGTTTCTACCTTCTTAATAACACTATCAACAAGACAGGTCCTACAGGCCCTAGTTTTGTTGCACCTGGACTACTGTCCAGTCCTGTGGTCAGGTGCCACAGAGGGACTTAGGAAAATTACAATTGGCTCAGAACAGGGCAGCATATATGGCCCTTAAATGTACACGGAGAGCTAATATATGCATGTCGATCTCTCATTGTGCAAATTAGAGGAGAAATTGACTTCATCACTACATGTTCTTGTAAAAATATTGACATGCTGTCTGTTGAAACTACTAGCACACTGCTCGAAAAATCCATGCATGCCCCACAAGACACCTGTCATGTCTTGTCCCGTTCTCCCCGCTCGACCTCACCTGTTTACTAACCACCGGTCCTGGCAACCATCATTACGCACACCTGCACCACATCATCAGTTACACCTGGACTGTAATTACTACCTTGATTACTTACCATTTATCTAGCACTCTGTTCTGTCAGTCATCGGGTAGTATTGTTTATGTTTTCTTGTCAGACGCTTCTCTTGTTTTGTATTCGTTCCATGTTATCATTAAACTCACACTGCACTTGTATTCTGACTCCCTGCATCTACGATACAGAAGTCCAGAACAGACTATGGGAGGCGCACAGTACTACATAGAGCCATGGCTACATGGAACTCTAATTCCACATCAGGTAACTGATGCAAGTAGTAGAATCAGATTGAAAAACTGATAACAATACACCTTATGGAACAGTGGGGACACATGCATACGCATGATGACACATGCACGCTACACACATGTACACATGGATTTTGTATTGTAGATATGTGATAGTAGAGTAGTGGCCTGTGGGCACACACTTAATGTGTTGTGAAAAGTGCTATGAAATGTAATATTTGTAATTGTATATAACTGCCTTAATGTTGCTGGACCCCAGGAAAAGTAGCTGCTGCTTTTTCTGTACTTAACTAATTATATTTTTAGCAACATTTACTTCACTACCTTCCTAAAGAAAATAATGTACTTTTTACTCCATACATTTTCCCTGACACCCAAAAGTACTCGATACATTTTGACAGGAAAAGGGTCCAATTCACACATTTATCAAGAGAACATCCCTGGTCATCCCTACTGCATCTGATCTGGTGGACTCACTAAACACTAAACACAAATGCTTTGTTTGTAGGTTATGTCTGAGTGTTGGAGTGTGCCCCTAACTATCCGTCAATAAAAAATACAAGTAAAATTGTGCTGTCTGGCTTGCTTAATATAAGGAACTTTTAATTATTTATACTTTTACATTTACTTTTGATACGTAAGTACATTTGAGCAATTCCATTTACTTTTGATACTTAAATATATGTAAAACCAAATACTTTTAGACTTTTACTCGAGCAGTATTTTACTGGGTGACTTTTACTTGAGTCATTTTCTATTAAGGTATCTTTACTTTTACTCAAGTATGACAATTGAGTACTTTTTCAACCACTGCTAATGACTCCTACAGCTTCTGTTGCCAGACACCATCACAGTAACTATATTCTGCTGTACCATACCAACCAGCCACAGATTTAAGGTACAGTATAACAACCACGTGGGACTCTGTATTATCCTAATCATGACTCCTTGTGAGATCATTGTCCTATAAATGCACATATGGCTTGAAAAGGTGTAGTGGTGGTAGCCTACCTTAATTCTGGCTCATCCTGGTCTCAGGGCATTTCGTATTATTCTGTGTAGTGGTGGTGGTGGTAGCCTACCTTAGTTATGGCTAGGTGTAGTGGTGGTGGTAGCCTACCTTAGTTCTGGCTAGGTGTGGTAGTAGTGATGGTGCTAGCCTAAGTTCTGGCTAGGTGTGGTGGTGGTGGTGGTAGCCTACCTTAGTTATGGCTAGGTGTAGTGGTGGTGGTGGTAGCCTACCTTAGTTCTGGCTAGGTGTGGTAGTAGTGGTAGTGCTAGCCTAAGTTCTGGCTAGGTGTGGTGGTGGTGGTGGTGGTTGTCTACCTTAGTTCTGGCTAGGTGTAGTGGTGCTGGTAGCCTACCTTAGTTATGGCTAGGTGTAGTAGCGGTGGTGCTAGCCTAAGTTCTGGCTAGGTGTAGTGGTGGTGGTAGCCTACCTTAGTTCTGGCTTGGTGTAGTGGTGGTGGTAGCCTACCTTAGTTCTGGCTAGGTGTAGTGGTGGTGGTAGCCTACCTTAGTTCTGGCTTGGTGTAGTGGTGGTGATGGTAGCCTACCTTAGTTCTGGCTAGGTGTAGTGGTGGTGGTAGCCTACCTTAGTTCTGGCTTGGTGTAGTGGTGGTGGTGGTAGCCTACCTTAGTTCTGGCTTGGTGTAGTGGTGGTGGTAGCCTACCTTAGTTCTGGCTAGGTGTAGTGGTGGTGGTAGCCTACCTTAGTTCTGGCTAGGTGTAGTGGTGGTGGTAGCCTACCTTAGTTCTGGCTAGGTGTAGTGGTGGTGGTAGCCTACCTTAGTTCTGGCTAGGTGTAGTGGTGGTGGTAGCCTACCTTAGTTCTGGCTAGGTGTAGTGGTGGTGGTAGCCTACCTTAGTTCTGGCTTGGTGTAGTGGTGGTGATGGTAGCCTACCTTAGTTCTGGCTTGGTGTAGTGGTGGTGATGGTAGCCTACCTTAGTTATTGCTAGGTGTAGTGGTGGTGGTGCTAGCCTTAGTTCTGGCTAGGGGTGGTGGTGGTGGTAGTCTACCTTATTTCTGGCTAGGTTTAGTAGTAGCGGTGGTGCTGGCCTAAGTTATGGCTAGGTGTGGTGGTAGCCTACCTTAGTTATGGCTAGGTGTAGTGGTGGTGGTGGTAGCCTAAGTTCTAGCTTGGTGTAGTGGTGGTGGTGGTAGCCTACCTTAGTTATGGCTAGGTGTAGTGGTGGTGGTGGTAGTCTACCTTAGTTCTGGCTAGGTGTGGTAGTAGTGGTGGTAGTATACCTTAGTTCTGGCTAGGTGTAGCAGGGTTGTGGTGGTAGTATACCTTAGTTCTGGCTAGGTGTAGCAGGGTTGTGGTGGTAGCCTACCTTAGTTCTGGCCAGCACGTTGGACTTGAACTTCTCTGTGAGGACCTCCACCACGTTGGCGTGACCTCGCTCTGCAGTGATGTGCAGAGGGGACTTAGAGGTCAGATAATGGGAAAGTGCCAGCTGGCACAAGCAATTAAAAACTCACAGGTGGAATACAATACATTGGACCGGTTTCCCAGACAAAATGTATTACGCCTGATCTTGGACTACGAACCCCTTTCAGTGAAGAATCTCCATTGAGCATGCATTTAGGACTAGGCTTACTCAGTGTCCAAGAACCCTTAAAACATGGCTGAAACAGGGATTCAGAAAAGTTTTTGTATAATACAGCTACAGTTGTACTTTGTTTTACAATGGGCTACCTTACTTCCTCTCCGACCTTGTCAGTGACATTAGGGTTGGCCTTGCTCTCATAGAACCGTTTCAGCAGCAGCACATCTCCCTCCCAGGCAGCTATGTGGAGAGGAGTCTGCCCTTCCTCGTGTCAGACACAAACCAACAGATAAACAACTCTACAATAACCAATTACAACCAATAGATTACATCATTCTAGATGTTTTTGTAGTCTGTACTGGTGTCGTGTTTTGACAGTTTTACGAGAACAGAATGCAGTGCAGAACAGAATGCTATGGTCAAGGCTGAATCAGATCAAGTTTGATAACTCACGCCTGTGATAGTCTTCTCTTCCTGTTTGCAAGGGGAAAATAATACTCTGCCTACTCACATTCTGGATGTCTACGTTGGCCCCGTTCTCAATAAGGCCTTTGACCGGGTCCTTCCTTCGGCAGCAGACATGGAGAGCAACATCTCCACTCCCAGGAAGCACAGCCCCACTTTGTTGTATAGTGTCTATTTAGAAGCCTAGTCCCAGATTTCGTTGTGCTGTATTGCCAACTTCTATGGTCATTGTCATGCCAAAGAATATATGAGTTGCCAATAAAGCACAAAGACATGTTTGACCAGGCTATTTATACAGTATTTTTAGATCAGATTTTGCAGTGTGGACAACACAACAATATATACTCCTCCAAATCAAAGAGAGATGGACCGCCAGATCTACTCTTTCCCTCCCTTCTAGGCCAGCATGTTGCTGCCATATGTAATGCGTAAAAAAATACATTTGAATAGTGAACATAATTATATTACAATCATTGTGCGTCGTGTCATAACCACGCTAATATAAAGGCCTGTAAACCCCTGGAGGTGGAGCCCACAACACAACCCTTAGGCATATGGCCCAGGAAATCACCCCACCGAGATTTGATCAAAAAAACTGAAAAACACTAAAAAGATAGACAGATGTTCCTTTAAAATGGGGCAGTTTTTCTGTAAGGGATCAGATGACCTTATGTGACATAATGTTATACACTACATACTAGACTGGTGTTATGTGACATGTTATACACACTAGACTGGTGTTATGTGACATAATGTTATACACACTAGACTGGTGTTATGTGACATGTTATACACACTAGACTGGTGTTATGTGACATGTTATACACACTAGACTGGTGTTATGTGACATGTTATACACACTAGACTGGTGTTATGTGACATGTTATACATACTAGACTGGTGTTATGTGACATGTTATACATACTAGACTGGTGTTATGTGACATAATGTTATACTACATACTAGACTGGTGTTATGTGACATGTTATACACACTAGACTGGTGTTATGTGACATGTTATACACACTATACTGGTGTTATGTGACATGTTATACATACTAGACTGGTGTTATGTGACATAATGTTATACACTACATACTAGACTGGTGTTATGTGACATAATGTTATACACTACATACTAGACTGGTGTTATGTGACATAATGTTATACACTACATACTAGACTGGTGTTATATGACATAATGTTATACAGAACATACTAGACTGGTGTTATGTGACATGTTATACATACTAGACTGGTGTTATGTGACATAATGTTATACAGTACACACTAGACTGGTGTTATGTGACATAATGTTATACTACATACTAGACTGGTGTTATGTGACATAATGTTATACACTACATACTAGACTGGTGTTATATGACATAATGTTATACAGAACATACTAGACTGGTGTTATATGACATAATGTTATACTACATACTAGACTGGTGTTATGTGACATAATGTTATACTACATACTAGACTGGTGTTATGTGACATAATGTTATACATACTAGACTGGTGTTATGTGACATAATGTTATACTACATACTAGACTGGTGTTATATGACATAATGTTATACACTACATACTAGACTGGTGTTATGTGACATAATGTTATACATACTAGACTGGTGTTATGTGACATAATGTTATACTACATACTAGACTGGTGTTATATGACATAATGTTATACACTACATACTAGACTGGTGTTATGTGACATAATGTTACACAGTACATACTAGACTGGTAGGAGAGCTCACGAGAAGATGTGTATGTTGGTGTTTGAGGCGGACATGGAGAAGGCGTTTGCAGCGCAGCACAGCCAGGACAAGGTGTGTTCTATCTGTATGGAGGTGGTTTATGAGAAAGCTGCTGCCTCAGAGAGACGCTTCGGGATCCTCTCTTCCTGCTGCCACACATACTGCCTCTCCTGCATCCGCCAGTGGCGCTGCGCCAAGCAGTTTGAGAACAAGATCATCAAGTGAGTTGATATCTACTATTCTATACTCCCGAAGCAGTTTTAAAGGAATACCTAGGATAGGATAAAGTAATCCCTCTCACCCCCCTTAAAAGATTTAGACCCTGCCTCACACACATCCAGAAGCAGCGCAGGTTCCTCCCAAGTTCTCCAGGCTCTCTCCACTGGCTTGCACACTGTTCCACTGGATGTCATAAGGTGAATGCACCAATTTGTAAGTCGCTCTGGATAAGAGCGTCTGCTAAATGACTTAAATGTAAATGTAAATGTGACATAATGTTATACACACTAGACTGGTGTTATGTGACATAATGTTATACAGTACACACTAGACTGGTGTTATGTGACATGTTATACACACTAGACTGGTGTTATGTGACATAATGTTATACACTACATACTAGACTGGTGTTATGTGACATAATGTTATACATACTAGACTGGTGTTATGTGACATAATGTTATACTACACACTAGACTGGTGTTATGTGACATAATGTTATACAGTACACACTAGACTGGTGTTATGTGACATGTTATACACACTAGACTGGTGTTATGTGACATAATGTTATACAGTACACACTAGACTGGTGTTATGTAACATGTTATACACACTAGACTGGTGTTATGTGACATAATGTTATACACACTAGACTGGTGTTATGTGACATAATGTTATACAGTACACACTAGACTGGTGTTATGTAACATGTTATACACACTAGACTGGTGTTATGTGACATGTTATACACACTAGACTGGCGTTATGTGACATGTTATATACACTAGACTGGTGTTATGTGACATGTTATACACACTAGACTGGTGTTATGTGACATAATGTTATACACACTAGACTGGTGTTATGTGACATGTTATACACACTAGACTGGTGTTATGTGACATGTTATACATACTAGACTGGTGTTATGTGACATAATGTTATACAGAACATACTAGACTGGTGTTATGCGACATAATGTTATACATACTAGACTGGTGTTATGTGACATAATGTTATACAGAACATACTAGACTGGTGTTATGTGACATGTTATACACACTAGACTGGTGTTATGTGACATGTTATACACACTAGACTGGTGTTATGTGACATAATGTTATACACACTAGACTGGTGTTATGTGACATGTTATACACACTAGACTGGTGTTATGTGACATGTTATACATACTAGACTGGTGTTATGTGACATGTTATACATACTAGACTGGTGTTATGTGACATAATGTTATACAGTACACACTAGACTGGTGTTATGTGACATAATGTTATACACTACATACTAGACTGGTGTTATGTGACATAATGTTATACAGAACATACTAGACTGGTGTTATGTGACATAATGTTATACATACTAGACTGGTGTAAATGACAATGTTATACAGTGTAATGGTGTTATGTGACATAATGTTACAGAGTACATACTAGACTGGTGTTATGTGACATAGTACTATAGTTGATTGGGTGTACCCACCATACACCTATAAGTTGACTGTATAATTTCAGTCAGTCGTTTTGAAAGTGGAGCAGAAGAGCCGTAAGTGGTCTCTGTTTTTTTGTGTAGTATGTCATGAAATTGTCTACTACATTATCCATTTCGTATGATATGTTACGTCCTATGTTTTTATTTTTTGGGAAATGTACAATTTGTATGATGTGTTATGAATCCAATTCATACTATATGTTACTAATGTTGTGCTTAAGTTCCTGGAGTGCATCTTTGATATCAAATTAATTGTCAACCATTTTTGATTTACGTAACTGTCCATTAATTGACTAGTAACTACACAGATTTCCTACCCAGAGCTACTAAGTTATTTTAAAACCCTAACTCATACTTTATTATGTATCAATAACATATTATTATTATTAATAATGCTACAGTATAGCTGTTATTCATAAATCAAACACTTTGCTGGGCCCATGCAACCCCAAACACCTTTGTTGGCTCTTCCTGTTTTCTGAGCCCGAAGCTGAGGCTCGGCTAGAGTTCTAAGGAGCTCCTTAAAGATTCCAACATGCCCGGCTTCGACAGCTAGGAGCAGTGGTATGCAGCCATCCTGGACACAGACACAAAGAGATGGAAACAATGACTGATCTGCAACCCAGCGCAGCCAAGAGCCAGAGAATCTCTTCAGGGTAAAGATAATATACTGAGAACGTCAGTGTGTCTGTCCCAAATGGCACCATAGGGCTCTCGTCAAAAGTAGTGCACTTTATAGGGAATAGGGTGCCATTTGTTGTTACTGGTCATCTATGAACATTTGAACATCTTGGCCATGTTCTGTTATAATCTCCACCCGGCACAACCAGAAGAGGACTGGCCACTGCTCATAGCCTGGTTCCTCTCTAGGTTTCTTCCTAGGTTCTGGCCTTTCTAGGGAGTTTTTCCTAGCCACCATGCTTCCACACCTGCATTGCTTGCTGTTTGGAGTTTTAGGCTGGGTTTCTGTACAGCACTTTGTGACATCAGCCGATGTAAGAAGGGCTTCATAAATACATTAAATAACCCCCCCCCCCAGCAGGAGGAGGAGATTAGATTTTTCTGTGCATCAACCAGTGGAGGCTGCTGATGGGAGGACAACTCATAATAATGGCTGGAACAGAACATATGTGATGGCATCAAACACATGGAAGGTATTGGATACCATTCTAGTAATTCCGCTCCAGCCATTAACCACGAACCCATCATCCCCAACCTCCTGTGACAGCTAGTGAGTCAACTTGTAACGGTCGTCGTATGAAGGAGAAGAGGACCAAGGTGCAGCGTTGTATGTGTCCATATTTATTAGAATGAACACAGAAATAACAAAAATACCAAAGAGAAACGACCGACAACAGTTCTGGCTGGTGCAGACACACAACAGGAAACAGTTCTGGCTGGTGCAGACACACAACAGAAAACAGTTCTGGCTGGTGCAGACACACAACAGGAAACAGTTCTGGCTGGTGCAGACACACAACAGGAAACAGTTCTGGCTGGTGCAGACACACAACAGAAAACAGTTCTGGCTGGTGCAGACACACAACAGAAAACAGAAAATAATCACCCACCAAACACAATAGAAAACAGGCTACCTAAATATGGTTCTCAATCAGGGACAAAGATTGACAGCTGCCTCTGATTGAGAACCATACCAGGACAAACACAGAAATAGCAAATCATAGAAAAACTAACATAGACAACCCACCCAACTCACACCCTGACCATACTAAAACAAAGACATAACAAAAATAACTAAGGTCAGAACGTGAAGGGAGGGAAAACTGGTGTTTTTTAATTAGCCAGTGTACAAATTAGCTGTTGATGTTGCTGTTGCTTTTCATAATGAGACGCTGAGCGATGTTGTTGATGTTTATTCCCTCTTGTAAAGTGTATTGAGACTCTGTGACGATGTACTTTTGAATTCGCTTGACTTGTTCACATGGCCTAGGCTGGTCTGGCGTTCGAAGCTGCTGCCTCCGGAAAATATCACTGCAGCATGGGTTGGAATCCGGCCCACTGCTATTTCAGCACACTCTCTCCTCCATCTTCCCTCTACCTTTGACTACACTACATGACCACACTACATGACCAAAAAAGTATGTGGACACCTGCTCCTCAAACATCTAATTCCAAAATCATGGGCATTAATATGGAATTGGACCCTCCTTTTTCTGCTATAACAGCCTCCACTCTTCTGGGAAGGCTTTCCACTAGATGTTGGAACATTGCTGCAGGGATGGGGTTGAGGTCAGGGCTCTGCAGGCCAGTGAAGTTCTTCCACACTGATCTCGACAAGCCATTTCTGTATGATCCACGCTTTGTGCACAGGGACAATGTCATGCTGAAACAGGAAAGGGCCTTCCCCAAACTGTTGCCACAATGTTGGAAGCACAGAATCATCTAGAATTTCATTGTATACTGTAGTGTTAAGATTTCCCTTCACTAGACCTAAGGGCCCTAGCTCAAACCATGAAAAACAGCCCCAGACCATTATTCATCCTCCACCAAACTAAATAAATTTGATTGATTGATTGATGGTTACATAGCCTGTGCATTGCATATACAGCACAGTCTGTGATTCCAGTCATTCAAGACCACACAGCAATACATTTGATTAACAAATGAGATGAAGTGAGAAGTGATGGATGAGAGGGAGAAGAAGAGTGCGTCCCGCTGCGGTATCATGTGGCAGGTACCCTACCTTGCTTGGTATGAGCCTCTTTGCTGGATAATTTAAGCAGTGTGTGGATGGTACCGAAGGATGCGGTGGGTCGGGAGGCAGCAATGTGGAGATTCATCTGGTACTTGGGCTATTATACCGAAGAGAAAAGGGCCGAACGGGGGATACGGTTAGGTCAGGAATGGGTTTTGTGATGTAGCCAATAAGTCCATGTCCGAGATACGTCTGACTAAAACATTTGTCCACTTGATTCGTTATTTATTTATCTAAAACTCAACATCTTGACATTGACATTTTAGTCATTTAGCAGATGCTCTTAACCAGAGCGACTTAGTTAGTGCATTCATCTTAAGATAGCAAGGTGGGACAACCACATATCACAGGCATAGAAACTACATTTTTTTCCTCAATAATGTATAGTAACTTATTTCCTAATTAGTGCACTATATAGGGAATAGGATGCCATTTTGTACGTAACCAAAATGTCTAGATGGGTAAATAAATGATGTGTCAAATTTCCAAATATTGGACAATCAACTTTTTGGGGCCACATTGCCAAAGATATTATGCCAAGATACGTATTTCTAAAAGGGAAAAATGAACGAAAGTAAGTTGCATAAAAGCCATCCTGCAGTCCTAAAGGAAATATGATATATGTTTTGGCCCAGCGTTGCTGCGCTGAGCACTAGGCCTACATGCAAAATGAGAATGATAGTATTTACTGCATTCCAATAGCAGAATATATCTACCAAAGATAAATAATTTATGTGGATACACTGAAAACAAATAAATTGCTACAGGCTTAAATCCAAACTCCTGGGGGATTTTATGCATGGAGAGGAGCAATTACACACCATTAGGTTCTTCCATATGTCATAAGTCAGTAAGGATCTGCATGGATTGTAGGTTTGAGCTGAAGTGGAAACATTAGGGTAGAACAGCAACAATAGCCCACAATTATAAACTATAACACATCCAATGAAAATATGTAATTAACTGATCCTAGGAGAAAATGTATCAGAAAAGACAACACTTGGGCTCATACTAAATAGAAACATGACCGGGATCTTACAATGGAGACTATGATACATACACTATAGCTCAATAATGATTCAGAATTCACTATTGTTTCATATGGAAAGCTACAGCTAATTATTTCTTGCTTGATCAACCATCTGAGCAGCAAAGGTCTGTAAAAGGCCCTTTTGATCATATCTTATGGCTGGTAAGAGTCATCGCTACTGCCATTGGAAGCCTGGTATAGCACATGAGTAACCCTTAAGTCTGGCCTCAGGCTAAAAACAATGAATGGCCAACAATTGAAAGCCTTATTCTGTATGAAGAGGACACAATAAAACACCTGTAGATGTTGATTGACTAGGTTAGTTGACCTTTTTACTACTTTACACACTTATCTGGGGATTCCATCCCTGTAAACTTAATTTGCCTGATGACGTGCTAGTGAAGAAAGAGTGTCTCATTTCATACAAGCGTATTTGTTTCCACATTTGCTCTCCTCCCTTCCTCTTCTTCTTGATCACCTTTCACCTTTTTGTACAGGAGGTGAAGTGAGGATGGAGGAGAGGACCCGAAGAGTTGAGCCAAACCAATTCATCATCTCCCAAGGAGGTGTGCTTTACAGGTAGGATACTTTTTTCCGGGGTTCCTATAGCCTACAGTGCTACCAATGAAAAAGTTCACTGAGAACCCAAGGGTAAATGGCTGTAAAACGCACAAAACCCCATTCTGCCTTGTTTGAAAAAGTTAATATAATGCTTTTTTTAAAAGTTACATGGCAGGACAAAGTAAACATTATACTAATTCAAAATAGTAAAGGGAGTCATATAAAGCAGTATTGTATGTGGAAGCCGTGAGCAGGGCAGACTACTTTCCTAAACAAGCTTTCAAATTTTACCCAATGTAGGAACAATTCCCACTGTCAATAGGCCTAGAGCATTTTCAGATATTCAACTGAGTTTGTGCTCAATCTACTTCAATGCTCAAGATTTCATAGATTTGAACTGCCTGGAACACAACAGCTGTACACATGACAATGTCTTTTATAGTGAATGTGGGGAGAAGAAGACCTTGTGAAATGATTAGTCTGTCTAGTTATCACCACTTTATGGCAGTGTGTTATCCATTTAATAAGGGAGGTTTCAGTGATTATATCACACATTTTGGAGGTTCCTAGTACTGTCCCTGTTCCACGACAAGAATAAAATGTGTAAAAAATGTATCCAAAGGTTTAGCATCGGATATATGTCAAATGTTTGTTTCCTCAATCTCATCATTTTGTGTTTCTTCCATCATTCTCATCATTGTGCTGTGTTTCTTCTATCATTCTCATCATTGTGCTGTGTTTCTTCTATCATTCTCATCATTGTGCTGTGTTTCTTCCTCATTCTCATCATTGTGCTGTGTTTCTTCCATCATTCTCATCATTGTGCTGTGTTTCTTCCATCATTCTCATCATTGTGCTGTGTTTCTTCCATCATTCTCATCATTGTGCTGTGTTTCTTCCTCATTCTCATCATTGTGCTGTGTTTCTTCTATCATTCTCATCATTGTGCTGTGTTTCTTCTATCATTCTCATCATTGTGCTGTGTTTCTTCCATCATTCTCATCATTGTGCTGTGTTTCTTCTATCATTCTCATCATTGTGCTGTGTTTCTTCCATCATTCTCATCATTGTGCTGTGTTTCTTCTATCATTCTCATCATTGTGCTGTGTTTCTTCCTCATTCTCATCATTGTGCTGTGTTTCTTCTATCATTCTCATCATTGTGCTGTGTTTCTTCTATCATTCTCATCATTGTACTGTGTTTCTTCCATCATTCTCATCATTGTGCTGTGTTTCTTCTATCATTCTCATCATTGTGCTGTGTTTCTTCTATCATTCTCATCATTGTGCTGTGTTTCTTCTATCATTCTCATCATTGTACTGTGTTTCTTCCTCATTCTCATCATTGTGCTGTGTTTCTTCTATCATTCTCATCATTGTGCTGTGTTTCTTCTATCATTCTCATCATTGTACTGTGTTTCTTCCATCATTCTCATCATTGTGCTGTGTTTCTTCTATCATTCTCATCATTGTGCTGTGTTTCTTCCATCATTCTCATCATTGTTTCTTCTATCATTCTCATCATTGCTGTGTTTCTTCCATCATTCTCATCATTGTGCTGTGTTTCTTCTATCATTCTCATCATTGTGCTGTGTTTCTTTTCTTCTCATCATTCTCATTCTCATCATTGTACTGTGTTTCTTCCATCATTCTCATCATTGTGCTGTGTTTCTTCCATCATTCTCATCATTGTCATTCTCATGTGTTTCTTCTATCATTCTCATCATTGTGCTGTGTTTCTTCCATCATTCTCATCATTGTGCTGTGTTTCTTTTCTTCTATCATTGTGCTGTGTTTTCTATCATTCTCATCATTGTGCTGTGTTTCTTCTATCATTCTCATCATTGTACTGTGTTTCTTCCTCATTCTCATCATTGTGCTGTGTTTCTTCTATCATTCTCATCATTGTGCTGTGTTTCTTCTATCATTCTCATCATTGTACTGTGTTTCTTCCATCATTCTCATCATTGTGCTGTGTTTCTTCTATCATTCTCATCATTGTGCTGTGTTTCTTCCATCATTCTCATCATTGTACTGTGTTTCTTCTATCATTCTCATCATTGTACTGTGTTTCTTCCATCATTCTCATCATTGTGCTGTGTTTCTTCCATCATTCTCATCATTGTGCTGTGTTTCTTCCATCATTCTCATCATTGTACTGTGTTTCTTCCATCATTCTCATCATTGTGCTGTGTTTCTTCCATCATTCTCATCATTGTGTTGTGTTTCTTCAATCATTCTCATCATTGTACTGTGTTTCTTCCATCATTCTCATCATTGTGCTGTGTTTCTTCTATCATTCTCATCATTGTGCTGTGTTTCTTCCATCATTCTCATCATTGTGCTGTGTTTCTTCCATCATTCTCATCATTGTACTGTGTTTCTTCCATCATTCTCATCATTGTGCTGTGTTTCTTCCATCATTCTCATCATTGTGTTGTGTTTCTTCCATCATTCTCATCATTGTGCTGTGTTTCTTCTATCATTCTCATCATTGTCCTGTGTTTCTTCCTCATTCTCATCATTGTGCTGTGTTTCTTCCTCATTCTCATCATTGTGCTGTGTTTCTTCTATCATTCTCATCATTGTGCTGTGTTTCTTCCATCATTCTCATCATTGTGCTGTATTTCTTCCATCATTCTCATCATTGTGCTGTGTTTCTTCCATCATTCTCATCATTGTGCTGTGTTTCTTCCATCATTCTCATCATTGTGCTGTGTTTCTTCCATCATTCTCATCATTGTGCTGTGTTTCTTCCATCATTCTCATCATTGTGCTGTGTTTCTTCTATCATTCTCATTATTGTGCTGTGTTTCTTCCGCATTCTCATCATTGTGCTGTGTTTCTTCCATCATTCTCATCATTGTGTTGTGTTTCTTCCTCATTCTCATCATTGTGTTGTGTTTCTTCCATCATTCTCATCATTGTACTGTGTTTCTTCCATCATTCTCATCATTGTACTGTGTTTCTTCCATCATTCTCATCATTGTGCTGTGTTTCTTCCATCATTCTCATCATTGTGTTGTGTTTCTTCCATCATTCTCATCATTGTACTGTGTTTCTTCCATCATTCTCATCATTGTACTGTGTTTCTTCCATCATTCTCATCATTGTGCTGTGTTTCTTCCATCATTCTCATCATTGTACTGTGTTTCTTCCATCATTCTCATCATTGTGCTGTGTTTCTTCCATCATTCTCATCATTGTGTTGTGTTTCTTCCTCATTCTCATCATTGTGTTGTGTTTCTTCCATCATTCTCATCATTGTACTGTGTTTCTTCCATCATTCTCATCATTGTGCTGTGTTTCTTCTATCATTCTCATCATTGTACTGTGTTTCTTCCTCATTCTCATCATTGTGCTGTGTTTCTTCCTCATTCTCATCATTTTGTGTTTCTTCCATCATTCTCATCATTGTGTTGTGTTTCTTCCATCATTCTCATCATTGTACTGTGTTTCTTCCATCATTCTCATCATTGTACTGTGTTTCTTCCATCATTCTCATCATTGTGCTGTGTTTCTTCCTCATTCTCATCATTGTGCTGTGTTTCTTCCTCATTCTCATCATTGTGCTGTGTTTCTTCCTCATTCTCATCATTGTGCTGTGTTTCTTCCATCATTCTCATCATTGTGCTTTGTTTCTTCCATCATTCTCATCATTGTGCTGTGTTTCTTCTATCATTCTCATCATTGTGCTGTGTTTCTTCCTCATTCTCATCATTGTGCTGTGTTTCTTCCATCATTCTCATCATTGTGCTGTATTTCTTCCATCATTCTCATCATTGTGCTGTGTTTCTTCCTCATTCTCATCATTTTGTTTTTCTTCCTCATTCTCATCATTTTGTTTTTCTTCCTCATTCTCATCATTGTGCTGTGTTTCTTCCTCATTCTCATCATTTTGTTTTTCTTCCTCATTCTCATCATTTTGTTTTTCTTCCTCATTCTCATCATTTTGTTTTTCTTCCATCATTCTCATCATTGTGCTGTATTTCTTCTATCATTCTCATCATTGTGCTGTGTTTCTTCCTCATTCTCATCATTGTGCTGTGTTTCTTCCATCATTCTCATCATTGTGCTGTATTTCTTCCATCATTCTCATCATTGTGCTGTGTTTCTTCCTCATTCTCATCATTGTGCTGTGTTTCTTCCATCATTCTCATCATTGTGCTGTATTTCTTCCATCATTCTCATCATTGTGCTGTGTTTCTTCCATCATTCTCATCATTGTGCTGTGTTTCTTCCTCATTCTCATCATTGTGCTGTGTTTCTTCCTCATTCTCATCATTGTGCTGTGTTTCTTCCTCATTCTCATCATTGTGCTGTGTTTCTTCCTCATTCTCATCATTTTGTTTTTCTTCCTCATTCTCATCATTTTGTTTTTCTTCCTCATTCTCATCATTGTGCTGTGTTTCTTCCATCATTATCATCATGGTGTTGTTTTGATTCTGGATTGAGAGTAAAGTCGCTGTGCCCAGCTGTGTGATAAAAAACAATGGAATAGAACCCAGGAGAGATGCCGAGACGCGTCACCAGAGTGTGCAAAACTGTCATCAAGGCAAAGGGTGACTACTTTGAAGAATCTAAAAATCTAAAATATATTTTGATTTGTTTAACACTTTTTTGGTTATGAAATTATTCTATATGTGTTATTTCATAGTTGTGATGTCTTCACTATTATTCTACAATGTAGAAAATAGTAAAATAAAGAAAAACCCTTGAATGAGTAGGTGTGTCCAAACTTTTGACTGGTACTGTAAATCATTTATTTATTATTCGCGCGTGACTATAAACTCTGTAATTCCGAAAGTAGCATTCTGATTGTATAATTTGTGCTTCAAGTTTACCAGTCTTTGTAGAAGGTAGAAAAAGATGCATATCCACCGCCACAATCCGCACTACTAGTTCAACTTTTCTAACCCTGCCCTTGTGCTCTCGTTACCTTGGATTCTGTCGGTTTGCCAAAAAAAAACACTTTTCCCGCCAAATCACGAGCTCTGTTGGCTAAACATTATGATTATGGAGCCCTGATAGGGCTCAATCTCCTCATCTTGTTTTGTGTTATTAGAACAATTTTAACCTTTATCTGGGATTGGAATAAATAATTAGTTTTATTTTATGTCTAATCAAAAACACAATAAGCTCTTTGATGAAACGGAAGAGGTAATTCAGATGTTGCAAAAAATATTGTGGGAGTTAAACGGTGCTACACTGTTGCAGTTATGTTTTTAGACAGTCCCAGTGTGTTACAATGTTGCAGACCCCTCATGACAGACAGCCATGCCAGAGATATTACAGAAAGGAGGAGATAAAAATGATATTGTGCAATTGATGGAGGAATTTATAGACCCCTTTACAGGACACGACACATTGACACAAGGTACAGATGCGCACGACTCTTGGCTGCAGAAATAAAGCCATCGCCATCTGCGCCCATTCAACATAGCCAAGATTTACGTTTTTATGAATTCTAAACAAAATATATATTTTTGGGTTCTCATACCCTTTACAATGATGTATTGATTATTGCTTGAACAGTCACTAAGATTACATTTATTATTTTGGATGCAGGAATTGTTGGCACAGAATGCTAAAGCCCATTGACATAGGCTGTAACAAAAGCTAGCCAAAGAACTATTGTACTGATTGAAATGTTTTTGAAGTATAATGCAGCTGATTTGCCATGACACAAACATTATATTAAGCAGGACATTCATACAAGCCTGAAAGTACAAGTATAATCCAAATGTAGTGTGAAATGCACGCATAAACAACATGTAAATAGAGGCTTTTTTGCTGACTTTCTAAGAAATCCCCCATATTCTGCCACCAATTTGCGAGCATCGCCCTCATGTGGCAATCTTTGCAAACACAGAAAGGAGTGTATAAGGCCCCACCTAACTACGAGCTGGCTCTATGGAGTTTCCCATCTCCTCAAAAGTGCCTCTGGCCCCGCTAAAGCGTTGTGTTTCCATGGTAGCTGATACGAGTCAACAATGAAGTCCGCTGTGATAAGGGGGCCGCCTGACATTTTATAGCAACTCAACAACACAAAAGGGGAAAAGGCGAGCAAGTGCATGGTTTATATTGCCGGTACAGATGGTGGTGCCGGACGGCAATTACTTTAGTAACATTTCTGAAGGTACTTTTCATAGAAGACGCGTATCTTTTGGGGCGTTTTGCGAGGCAGAAGGAAGCACCATTATTGTGTGCCACACGGAACTTGGAGTTGAAGCGTAAGCTAAATCAATTAGCTGAACTAAAGTAACGTTAGCAACAAGTAACAACACATCCACATGAGACGGCGTTATAAACGCACAGAAAATGTTTAAAAACACATTTCAAAGTGGATTCCTATCTATATTGTATAGCATTGGGAGCAAACCTCTTCAGATATGGGATAAAAAGGTAAGCAACGATTTACACAAGCTTACGCATGAATTTGCTTGCTAATTTGACAAGGCTAGCTTTATTGCAGGGCTTGGTATGGTGGTGAGCTCCAGAGAGCAAGTAGCTAACTTTAGCCATATAACTAGCTAGATAACCAGTTTGCGCATGACAATGCAGTATACATCTAGAAGTTAACTAACGTTACTAAAGTTAAACTGCCCAGTGTCTAGCTAGCATTAGGGCATGTCATGCTGTAAGCTTTGTTCTAACTCCGATTTGAAGGCTACTGTGTTATCATGCCACTGTCATAATCAGGCCTTTAGTTAGCTAGCTAACGTCAGTTTATTAGCTAGGTTAGATACCCATTAGTTAATCAGAGATGACCTAATCTTCCTGAGTTCACATTCAATAAAACACATTTCTTAAAAGTAATTGTACACGCTAGCTTACCCATTTCAAAATGTTGCTTGTGCAATAGGTCAGGAACGGCCACATAAAACGGATTACAGACAATGACATCCAGTCGCTGGTGCTTGAAGTGGAGGGAACAAATGTCAGGTAAACTTGTTCTATGTTCACTAGCCTGTTTTCTCTTACTCGGACAACCACACCTAACCGTTTCTCTTCAAATTCAACAGCACAACCTACATCACATGTCCGGCAGACCCAAAGAAGACACTTGGCATCAAACTACCTTTCTTGGTTATGATCATCAAGAACTTGAAGAAGTATTTCACCTTTGAAGTCCAGGTAGGTTATCATCCAAGTCAACAACCAGATCCATTGCATATGTATACAAAGAAAGCTGTACAATATTGTAAAACATGTAAAGCAATTCCTTATACAGCAATGCCTGATTGACACCATAAGGGCTGACCCGTACTGCACTGGCTCATTTAAATTCTATTCATATTCTTCTTTACAGTGTGGTCCCAGCTACAATGGTGGATGCGTAACCAGGCCAGTCCAGTACAGCTCGCTTCGGTTTGGCTCAGTGGTGTGAAAAGGGTACAAGTGATCAGTTTGACTGAGCTTAGCTCTCCCTTTCCAATCGCAGGTGTTGGATGACAAGAATGTGAGGAGGCGGTTCCGGGCCAGTAACTACCAGAGCACCACGCGGGTAAAACCCTTCATCTGTACCATGCCCATGAGGCTGGACGATGGCTGGAACCAGATCCAGTTCAACCTGTCTGACTTCACACGGCGGGCCTACGGCACCAACTACATCGAGACACTCCGTGTGCAGGTCAGTCAGAAAGGCTCATGGACCAGGGTCATGGTCCAAGACACACTATACAGATCTCTTACCTAGCCTGGTCACAGGTCTGTTTGTGCTGCCTTGCCAACTCCTGTGGTCATTGGCATGCCAAGTTTGGTGATGATAGGGGTTGGCAAGACTGTACAGGCGGACCTGGGACCAGGCTATCTCTTACGTCAAACTTTGAATGATCAGTTAGGCTATGTTTGGAATAAGATTAAATGGCACATTGCATTACCTTGCCTGTATTTCCCACGCAGTATATACACACAGTCAGTCAGCAAAGCAAAGGCTAGCTTTTTCAAACAGAAATGTGTATCCTGTAGCTCTAACTCCAGTTTTGGGACACTGTAAAGTCCATGGAGAATAAGAGCACCTCCTCCCAGCTGCTCACTGCACTGAGGCTAGGTAACACTGTCACCACCAATAAATCCACGATAATTGAGAATTTCAAGAAGCATTCCTCTACGGTTGGCCATGCTTTCCTCCTGGCTACCCCAACCCCTGCCAACAGCTCTGCACCCCCTGCAGCTACTTGCCCAAGCCTCCCCAGCTTCTCTATCACCCAAATCCAGATAGCAGATCTTCTGAAAGAGCTGCAAAACCTGGACCCGTACAAATCAGCTGGACCCTCTTTCTAAAATTATACGCCACCATTGTTGCAACACCTATTACCAGTCTGTTCAACCTCTCTTTCGTATTATCCAAGATCCCTAAAGATTGGAAAGCTGCCGCGGTCATCCCCCTCTTCAAAGGGGGTGACACTTTAGACCCAAACTGTTATAGGCAGGGCAGGATGGATATAAGTCTATCTAAAGTATTCGAAAGCCAAGTTAATAAACAGATCACTGACCATTTCGAATCCCACCGTACCTTCTCCGCTGTGCAATCCGGTTTCCGAGCTGGTCACGGGTGCACCTCAGCCACACTCAAGGTACTAAACGATATCATAACCGCCATCGATAAAAGACAGTACTGTGCAGCCGTCTTCATCGACCTGGCCAAGGCTTTCGACTCTGTCAATCACCGTATCTTTATCAGCAGACTCAACAGCCTTGGTTTCTCAAATGACTGCCTCGCCTGGTTCACCAACTACTTCTCAGATAGAGTTCAGTGTGTCAAATCGGACGGCCTGTTGTCCGGACCTCTGGCAGTCTCTTTGGGGGTACCACAGGGTTCTATTTTTGGGCCGACTCTTTTCTCTGTATATATCAACAAAGTCGCTCTTGCTGCGAGTGATTCCCTGATCCACCTCTACGCAGACGACACCATTCTGTATACATCTGGCCCTTCTTTGGACACTGTGTTAACTAACCTCCAAACGAGCTTCAATGCCATACAACACTCCTTCCATGGCCTCCAACTGCTCTTAAATGCTAGTAAAACCAAATGCATGCTTTTCAACCGTTCGCTGCCTGCCCGACTAGCATCACTCCTCTGGACGGTTCTGACTTAGAATATGCGGACAACTACAAATACCTAGGTGTCTGGCTAGACTGTAAACTCTCCTTCCAGATTCATATTAAACATGTTTTGTTCCAGATCCATGCAAACTGCCGCATCCGGAGAGTGTACTTCTCTGACCGACTGTACTCAGAGGATGAGCTCCCTGCAGAGTTCAAACTGTATTTACCCGTACAGAACAAAGCAAAGGTGAGCACAAATAATGTCAATTTTAAGATACATTTTACATTTTGTCTTAATGTAGGCCTACAGCCAATGTTTCCTAAAATAAATTTCCCGGCACGGAGCTAATTTTAGGTCTGCTGAGCACCAACTTGAGCGAAAATTCTGTGTCACCTCTGGCGCGCGTTTACTGTGAACACTGAGGCCTGCTTAAGTTAGTTTGCTACTGTGGCTATTTTATTATAATGTAGGACTACCAGAGTGGCCTATCATCAAAAGCAATGGAGAAAATGCATCCCATAACATTTTAACATGGAACTATTGAAATAGTGAATAATAGTTCCATGATACAGCCTACATTTACATTTAAGTCATTTAGCAGACGCTCTTATCCAGAGCGGCCTACAGTAGCAGTGTGATGCTTATTGGTTCTTATTTATACAGCACTGCCCCTTCAAGACATAAGAAAGCTTTTACCTGACTTGCTTTTCAAAGATGGCTAGAAATGTACACATTTTGTGCTTTTGTTGGAAGCCATCACTCCTCCATTGCTGACTAGCTATAACTGTGCTACTAACTAGGAAAAAATATCTTGCTTTGATCCCAAAACAAGCACATCTATTCACGACCGCTCGTGCCTGTCAATGCAATAGAATCCATCCGACGATGCGCTCTGCCTAAAACTAAATCTGACTGAGTCGTGCATAGTTCATTTTGTTTCCGTATGTTGCATTGAAAGGGGGCTAATATGTTGACTCGAACACAGAGAAACGTTGACAGTGACGTTCAGTTCAATCTCGTGCGTCTTCGCGGGCTGGTATTTCTTCTGGACAACATGGAGGGAACATTGACTACAGTCTGCACCCCAAATAGCACCAAATTCCCTTTATAGTGCACTACTTTTGACCAGGGTCCATATGCAGCTCAAAGAATGATCTGTTGAAGAAAAGTACAATATGGATTGCAGTTCTTGTAGCTAATTGACATGTTTGTCTTCTGTATTTTTATAGCAGTAGGGCAGCTGAATCCATTCTCCTCCTCCATATCTGCAGATTGTCTGAATTTGTTGTAATGTTTGTTTTTCTTTCATATTTTGGAACCATGTGATTGTTTCCTAAATTCTTGTTTCTCTGCACAATAAACATTGTTTAGCATAAAAATCAGCAAATTCCAAGTGGAACCCTCAATTATTGTGCAACAATGTACATAGTAAACTCATGGTTATTACATTATGTACAAGAAAGCAAATAGTCAGGTTACAGATCCACAGGCAGGGTTTTATTTCATAGAAAACAATTACTCTCACCTACATATGCAATCCTGACTTCACACTGGTATTCAAGGTTCTAGAAACATATCACCCACTAGATTGGGGGCTTAAAATAGATCTTTAGTTGAGTTACAGTATAAACAAACATCACATTCTGAAAATACCTCTTACCTGCCCATCAAATACACACTAATCTTGAAATTGTAAATGAGCAACCTTCCTGAATGAAAAGTGTAAAGAAAGAATTAAAACTTAACTCAACCAATACTTATTTTCTACAATACATGACAATAGAAACTAAGCACTTTAGTTTCTCTGAAGTGAGAATACAGGCTGGATTTGGTTTGTGGCTCATGTAGAGATGTCAGGCACATGGGCATGAATGAGTAGGCCCTTTGCTGAAGAAAAAAGGCATGTATAGACGGTCCTATTGAACATGAAGGGTTGAGGGCTAACTAGACCACAGTTCCAGTATACTAGTGACAACACAAAGGATCACTGCAGTGCAGGTCTGGAATGGTGTAAAGGGATAAATGCATACTGTATGTTTGGTACAACAATTAATATGCTTGTTACTGTTTGGATCACCAGCATCTTTTTAATAGGATGGCAATATTGGCATATAAAACATCAACTTATTTTACAATACATTGTACTTAAGCTCGGATGCACTTTGAATATATCATCTTAAGAGCACTAGTCTATTTCGTACATTTTTTGGGGGGAGGGGTAGATCAGTTTTATTGCAGATTGACTTTAGGTAAATATATATTTTCCTCCTAACTCTACCACCCCTTCCCTAATTGGAGGAAACCAATGAACAACTGTTTAGGCTTCTACTTCCAGCTTATACACTTTTAGCCCCCCCCCCCTTCAACTACACTCAACCCCTCCCAGCTATCTCACCATCCAGTTTTGATTTATTTTCCATATTTTAACTGTGCTGTTTCAAAGTTCTGAACCTTTTCTCTTCTCAGTTTACACATTTGAATTTTTTTTTGTTGCCAAGAGTGTTATTAATGATCGATATGACTGACTTTATAATCACCCAGTAGTGCTATTTGCTGAGTTAAATCACAACATTTACCTGGGGGAGTTAACTCAGCCATTCCTGAACCTGTGACCAAAAACAAGCTACATATGGACAGTACCAAAACAAATGATAATGATTGTCTCTTCGCCGCACATTATGCAGAGCTGGGATGGTTGTATCCCCTATAACATTCTATTGGGTTGCAAGAATTTTGTATAAATCATTTGAATTGAAAAACAAAGTTTTGAATCCGGCGTTGTGTGTATCAGTTCATAAACATGTGCCATGGAATCGGTACATTAAATCTCTTTCTAGCTATTTTGCAATATATGGCACAGGCTGTACTTTTCTAGGTCCTTAAAATGAAACTGGTGTACTTTGTCTTTAACGCAGTGCTGACAGACAAGTTCCTTACTTTCTCCCCCTTCTACTTGCGGTAATGCTGCAATTAGTTGGTTGTAATGGAGTAGAACAGACATTTCCATATTTGTCTTAGCTGCATGTGCAACAACTCCACCAGTTCCATTTATATAATTTACAAAGATTATAGCAAAAAAAAAACATTTATTAGCAAACAGCATGCAGTGTAGTGCAAACACATTACAGTTTCACAAGTGTAATAACAGATTTGGCTTGACTTATGCACAATACATGTGACTGGTTATTACTGCAGCCACATGAGTTCACACAACTTCAAATAAAATACTCAGGTCATTTAATCAAAGGCAAAAAAGACGTGTCAAACGCATGAGAAAAAGCAGCACTTCGATATTAAGGTTTATCTATAGGAATGTCTGCGTTGATCTTCATAATTGTAGACTAAGTAAGAAACCGAGAAAAGGCCTACAAATGTTCTCTAGTTTTGTCAGGGCAGTGTTTCACAGCAATGATATAGGACGGGAGCCAAGTCTCTCTGATGTATAAGTGCATTAGAGAAATTGTTTCTGGAGGCCAAACTATTTACTATTAGTAATTCAGTCAAGCTTCATATAATATATTTCCCTTTCAAAGTAAACATTTGACATTCAATTTGTCCTTTAGTATAATGTATTGCTCCTCTGCTTGCGACCAACTGTTCATGATTGTGACATGTAATGTATTACATAGTAGTCATGGACGTACATCAGCACGGCGACGGGCTGGCCAATGATGAGCGAGATCCAGACCGCAGCGTTGCCATGGTTACCTCTCAGGAAGCGGCCGACAAACCAGGCGAGTGGGATCTGAAAAGGTCAGTTTTAGGGGGAAACCGTCCTTGAACTCTAAAGCCAGGTCCTTTAAAAACCTGTGTGTGTAACCATTAACAAAGGACCATGTCACCCAAATCCACTGTTTGATAATGAAAAGGTTGTCTGACCTGAGACATCATGCCCATAAACGCCCACAGTCTGAACATTTTCAGAGGAACGCTCACCAAGTACTGAAAGAGAGGGAGGAGGACTATTACACAGTGCAGCCTTTAACACTGAAATGTAAAATCAGGTAAGTCAAGTGTGAAACCATGAGTCAGTGTTCGATGACAGCCACCCACACGAACCTCGTGAAAAAAGGCGGAGACCAGGAAGACGGCCGTCTGGGCGACCCACTTATTCACTCCCCTCCTCATGATGGGCTTGTAAAAGTGGCTGTGGAGAACGGATGATGAAAATAAATTATTTATTAGTTTGGAACTGTAGACAGTAACCAAGAGTGTACTTTACAGTAGATCTTAAAACCATCCGTTATGTCACAGAAGGTTACGGCACTTAGTGAACACACACACTGCCATAAAGTCAGTGCTGTAGGTGGTGGTATTGTTCCAATAAATGTTATTTCTTCAACTCCTACTCACCGGAGGCACCACTTGTGCACAGGAATGTTCCAGTTAGACCAGAAGTAAGTGACCGTCTCAGAGTTCCTACAAAACAACATGTGACTGGCTCAGAGAGACAAAGTTGCAACTGTATATGACATGGAGGGAAAGGATGTGCAGGGCAGCCTCGCTCGAAGTAAAACATATTTTTTTGACTAAGCTATTTTAGTAATACATCCATCACTACATGTAACCCAAACACATGGTACAATTCACATGGTATCACTGCACGAATAACACCAACTAAAAACAAATACAAAGCTAACTGGAAATCAACATCCACTTACCACCAGTCCCGGTAAAACTCCCTGTCTCCAAACTGCATCAGCTCAGCTACGAAGTTCATGGAAGAGTGGAAAAACCAATAGAAAAAGATGAGCCAGATTAAATGATTGGGAACCTGTTGGGGTAGAGGGGAGAGGAGAGGAAGCCTTGTGCCATTAGACAGTCTGGACATGAAGGATTATGTACATACAGTACCAGTCACAAGTTTGGACACCTACTCATTCAAGGCTTTTTATTTATTTGTACTATATTGTAGAATAATAGTAAAGAAATCAAAGCTATGGAATTATGTAGTAACCAAATATTTTATTTGAGATTCTTCAGAGTAGCCACCCTTTTCCTTTGACAGCTTTGCACACTTGGCATTTAACTTTTTTTTTTAACTACATGATTCCATACGTGTTACTTCATAGTTCATGTCTTCACTTTTATTCTACAATGTAGAACATAGTGAAAATAAAAACCCTTGAATGAGTAGGTGTGTCCAAACTTTTGAACGGTACTGTATGTATGTGTTGTATATATTTGATGAAATAACACATTGGTGCATATTATTTCATCAAACAGTGTCCTTAAAGCATTAGTCAAACTCAGTACATATATACTGAACAAAAATACAACATGCAACATTTTCAAAGACTTTACTGAGTTACAGTTTATATAAGGAATTGAGTCAATTGAAATAAATGAATTAGGCCCTAATCTATGTATTTCACATGACTGGGCAGGGGTGCATAGGACCACCCACTTGGCAGCCAGACCCAGCCAATCAGAATGAGTTTTCCCCCACAAAAGGGCTTTATTATTACAGACAGAAATACTCCTCAATTTATCTGGTGGACATTCCTCCAGTCAGCATGCCAATTGCACACTCCCTCAAAACTTGAGACATCTGTGGCATTATGTGACAAAACTGCACATGTTAAAGTGGCCTTATTGTTCCCAGCACAAGGTGCACCTGTGATCATGCTGTTTAATCAGCTTCTTGATATGCCACACCTGTCAGATGGATGGAATATCTTGGCAAAGGAGAAATGCTCACTAACAAGGGTGTTAACAGATTTGTACACAAAATTTGACAGAAATAAGCTTTTTGTGCGTATAGAACATTTCTGGGATTTTTTATTTCAGCTCATGAAACATGGGACCAACACTTTACATTTTGTGTTTATATTTTTGTTCGGTGTAGTTGATTTTTATTAAAACAGTCTATTTATGGGGGAATCTACTTTGTCAATTTAATATTATTTTTTTTGGGGGGGGGGGGGGGCAGGTACAGCCCTAATGGAGACATGGGTTTAGGTTATGGGGTCTGTATTTGTACTCACAGCCAGTTTCAACATGCGCTCCATCATTCTGGAAAAGTCCATATCCTGCCATAGAGGGTACATGAAACGAAGTCACCCCCCAAGTACAAAGGAATGGAGCAGTTGAATAGACAGGAGTCCAACAGACAACAGATGTTAATATTTACCTGGAATGGTTTCATGGAATTCTGAATCGTCGGCACTATCCACTGAAGAAGAATAACATCTAGATTAGTGCATCTGTGAGACATGGTTAACATAAAAGTGTATCTTGTGATAATAAAGTCACCCATTAATCAAAATCATTTTAATCTGGTTTGATGAGTGAAAATACACCAAATAGTAACTAAGGTAATGTCAGTATGGATAACACATCAAGAACGTACCTGTTGTACCAATCCAATCAGTAACTGTATGAAGAAAAGCTGGAAAAGATTTTAGATCCGTTTTTAGATGACACAGCATCTTTAAAATGTATTAAAAGGGGCAATCAGCAGTTGCGACATCATAAATCAAAAAAATAGATATGTACCCATTGATTCTTGAAGGATGTAACTTAATAAATGCCTCATGAGATTAGTTTGTTTTAGTCCAATGTTTGTGAACAAAGTGAATGCAAACAAACACTGCATAGCCTCAAAACATGGTCAAAAAATAACATGGATGGGACGTTCTTGCATCTATGAATTTGAGAGTGATTACATATCTCCAGTCCCATCTCTCAGCTTTTTACTGAAACAGTTGTGGGGAAAAACACTAACTGCGAATTGGCCCTTTAAAATATGTTTTCATGATCGCACTGTGTATTATTTAGGGTGTATGTATGTAAATAGCACAGCTCTGTTTTCCTGATATGATCTTTGACCTCACCATCTCAAAGAGTCTCCTCAACAGGAAGCTCTTGCGTATCCGTGGTGACCGGGGGAAGTTCAGCTCATAGCAGAGTGTTGGGGCAAACACAAAGTAATATATATCTGTGGAGGGAGGACAGCGAAAACACACAATAAATTCATTCATCTTACACATTGTCTTTTCAAGAATTTTGTATGTAAAAAATAGTTTATTTGGATTTTATGGATTGATTTTCTTTTTCCCAACTGTACATTGCAACTAGCTACTAGTCATTATGTTCTGCATCTCTTTCGGTTCTGACCTCTGTGTGTGAGATTCCCAGGGTAGGACACATGAGAATGTACAGCTGATCCATTTGACTGGGCCACAGATGGACCTATGGGGGCATAGAAAGTGTGGATGGAAAAAAAGTATTATTTCTGACAGCAGTACTTCTATACAACCAATAGATGGCGATGGCAGAACAGTAACTTTTCAGAAAGTGTGACATTGCTGCATACATGAGGGTGCATCTAATCATCTGTGTGTGTGTGTTCGTATTTATTCAGGGGGCAAAATATACATATTTAAACAAACGCTGAAAGCTTTTCGCAGTAAACAACAGCCCAGCCAAATAAACAGGTCACAGAAGTTACTCAATACAGCTAATTAAATACCCGTCTATTTCTCCTCACATCACATGCATTTTGGAGAGGTCAGTGTAATTATCTTGGGATAGCCAATCAGATCTCAGCCAGCATCCGTGTTATCGAGGGTGCAAATTGAGAGAAGACCCAGAGCTGTGTGTGAGAGTGAGTATGTCAACATTCTAATTTGGCGATGCTATCCAGTTGACTTAATTACACTAGCGGCACTGGAGTAAAGATCACAAATACCAATAATGTCAACCAGGTAGAGTATTATCCTCTGGAGGGTGTCCTGTAGAAAGATGGCAGCCGTAGAATTTGAAGGACCTCTATAACATTTTTGGCTATTTGTGCTTTTACTTAAATTAATTTATGTCCTAATTACACACACACACAGCAAGTAAGGTAGGTAGTATGAAGGTAAACCTGTATGCGGAGTTCATCTCAGCCTATATTGCCTTCACGTTTTGGCCCTGACAGAGATATGGATTTCCCCAGAGAACACTGCTACTCCAGCTGCTCTTTCGTCATCTGACTGTTCTCTCATAATCCGAGAGTATCTGGTCGTCGCGGTGGTGGCACAGGGCTATTCATTTCTCTTAAATAGCGATTTTCTCTTTCCCCCTCTCTCAACTGTCACTCATTTGAATTCCATGCAGTTACGGTCACTTCTCCTCTCAAGCTTAACATTATTGTCATCTATCGCCCACAATGACATTGACACCTTGATCAGCTAATTTCCCAACGATGGCTCACCACTAATCGTACTGGGCAACTTTAACATACCGACACCTTTCCCCAATCACAATGTAGGCAATATGCTTGACCTCACCTTAATGTCTCTGGAAACGACTTAGTTTCCTTTTCTCTCCATCAACCCTTCCTACTCAGCCCCTACCCAGATGGTCATGTGTCGCTGCAATCTTCACTCTCTTCCACTACTTTATCCTCTTCTATCCTATCCGCTCTCCCTTCTGCTAAATCCTCGTCCTTCCCGTTTCCTGACTCTTTGACCCTACTCTCCTCCCTTACCGCATCTTATGACTCTCACTGTCCCCTTTCCTCCCGGCCGGCTCGACCTTCCCCTCCCGCTTCATTGCCGAGTCCTTCACTGCGTGCTAACAGAACAGGACTGCGGGCAGCTGAGCGGAAATGGAGGAAAACTACCGGAGGACCTATCATCCTTCCACTCCCTCCTCTCTACCTTCTCTTCCTCAGTATCCGCTGCTAAAGCCACTATCATTCTAAATTAAAATATTCTGTCGCCAACCCTGGGAAACTCTTCTCCATCCTCCGGAATCCTCCCTCTGTGGACGAAGTCCGCTACTCATTCACTAAGCCTATTGAGCCCACTCACACAGAACTACCCCACTTGACCCCATTCCCCTCCTCCCATTGCGCACTTCCCTTATCAAGTCATCCTTGACCACTGGCTGCGTACCCTCTAACTTAAATATGGCCAGAGTCCCCTCCCTTCTCAAGAAACCAACACTTGATCCCCTTTCACGTCAAAAACTACAGGGCGGTATCCCCAATTTATTTTCTTTCAAAAACACGTGAGCGCCTCTGACCAACTCTCTCGTTAGCTCTCTCAGAATGATCTTCTTGACCCTAACCAGCCAGTCTTCAAGACGGTTCACTCAACCGAGACCGTTCTCTTCTGTATCACAGAGCCTCTCCACTGCCAATGCTGACGCTCTCTCCTCATACTCCTAGATCTATCCGCTGCCTTTGACAACTTGAACCATCAGATCCTCCTCTCCACCCTCCCGCCTAAACTACTACAACTCGCTGTTGGTTGGGCTCCCCGCATGTGCAATCAAACCCCTGCAACTTATCCAGAATGTGTATTCAACCTTCCTACCCCCCCCCCCCCCCCCCCCCGAAATGTCCGAAACCCTACCTCTTTGAAGAGTATCTTAAATAACTGCCACGGTGCCCCCGACACACCCCACCCCAAAAAAGGTCACTTGTCTTTTCCCACTAACACTGACTTTGCTGATAGATACTTTGTTGAGGGAAAATGTACATGATATGATGAGTTGTCTCACCAAGCTATGTTAAGATGAATGCACTAATTGTAAGTCGCTTTGGATAAGAGCATCTGCTAAATGACTAAAATGTAAAGTTAGACACAGTGGTACTACTGGTCATTAGTGGTCAGTAGTACTCACATGAATGGGAGCGGGTCAGGGTGCGGGCTTTGGTATGTCTAATCTCTCTGCACCACATGTTAACGTCTTTATAGGAGTACAGCTTCATGAAGAGGATGGTGTACACACCCAGGGCAAAGACTCCACCAGCTGGACAAGAAAAATATTATTATCATCAAGCTTTACAAAACTATTTGTGTCTCTTAAATACATCCACTCTGAGAAAAGTATTTAGTCTTTTTGATCAAGAAATATTTGAAGCCTAGACACATTAGATTATGTATATGACCATGCAGTGTAAGCATCACGATCAGGCCATCTCACCTGGGGTCATGGAGGTCAGCGTGAGCACAGTGGCTGATGGGAAACAGAGGAGGGTAGTCAGATTGACCAAGTAAAGGAATGTTCCAGTAGTCTCTGAGATGGTGCCCTGCAGAGCAACAGGAATTAAAACAATTGTTAACACAGTGGCCTGAGCACAGGATTACAATTAAAACTATTTGGGATCTCTGTGGGACTGGGGTGGTCTAAAACAGCTGCCTCCAGAATACATGTACCAGTAAGAGTGTGGGTACCAGTGAGGCTGTGGGTTCGGATCCAGCCCACGCTTTCTAGTACATCCTTTCCCCTCTCCTCCCACCTTCCCTGTCAGTCTTTCACTGACCTATCTAAAAAATATTAGTAGGGTGAAATACAATATAATCCTTATCTAACCAAAAACAACAAGTGACCTTCCAAAGACACAAAGAACAGCCCATGTTGTCAACCAGCTAGAGGAGCCACATTGGTTTTGATTAGAGGAAAATGCTGCCCCCCTCCATTTCCAGCTAACAGATGTCTGAAATGCTTGTGTTCACGAGCAACAGAGAGATTAGTAAGATTTCACAGTGCATCGTTCACATTAGTCCCAGACATTATGGCACGACACTCACCACAGATAGCCTCCGCTCCGTGTACAAAGCTGCCATTATGAACACGTTGGAGACTGCAGGGGAGGAAAAATAAAAACAGACTCTGGTACTCAACAAAAGACAGCCGTATAATATTACTACAATGTTGTTCCAAAATGAGTACATTTGCCCACACTTGGTGGAAAAACACTTGATGGTATTTTAAAACAGGTATAAACGCAGGTTGCTAAGCAACAAAAGCCAGACAATGAGCTATTCAAATAAATAGATTTTGGAAGATGTACAAGCACCACAATAATACAGTTAGCATGCCAAATAGGAAACAGATTTAAGCTATATACCAATGACCAGGCATGGTGCAGGCCAGCTATATGGGTCTTTTAAGAACAGTGAAACAACTTGGATAGGGTCCACCAATATCCCATATCTATCAGAGAGAGGAGGGAAAGAGAAGAAAATAAAGTCACATGGATGGATATTTTTGTTCACAAGGAGATAGTTATGAGAGGCTTCCTACAGAAGCTGCGGTCAAAATGAATAGATCTCCAGTCGTGATGGGAGATACAGTTAGGATCTCAGTGATAAACAAATGATGATATAGAAGTTTAACATAGCCTAGACTAATAGTTATTTGGGGTGCCTATAGCTACACATACTTACTTTAGGAGATTCTCCAGGAAAAGGCGTGCATTGCTCAAGACCTGCAATTGAAGAGATTTTGTAAATCAGTGTGTGGCAGGTAGCCTAGCGCTTAAGAGCATTGGGCCAGTAATCAAAATGTGCCCTTGAGCAAGGCACTTAACCCTAATCGTTCCTGTAAGTCTGGATAAGAGCGTTTGTTAAATATGAAAATATAAATGTTAAATGTGCTTTAGAGCTGACCCCATTTAGTCGACTGGTCGATTGTTTAGTTAATAGGCGGTTGGTAGACCAACATTTTTTTTGTCGATCAATGGCAAATATATATATTTGGCACCTGTCGGAGTGGACTAATCCATTTCAGTCTGCGGGGATGACACACCAGTAGTATATTTACCATAATTTCTAAATCTACAATGTTTGTTTGGTTATGGAAAATGATTTTAATGCATTGAATATATTATTATTACACTCTTACCGTTGTCATTGAGGTGTGGACATGTTTGCAGAACGCATAACCTAGGCTACATTTGTGAGAAAAAGTTTATTTAATTCCATTTGTGAGTTGTCATTTTATTAATTGTCTGTTTGGAACGCTCCTGTCAATCTTGAGAAAGGACACAAACAGTTGATTACGTATAGACTAGGCCTACCTCAAATCAAATCACATGTTATCACATACATATATTTATGAGATGTTATTGCGGGTGTATTTGATATGCTTGTGTTCCTAGGTCCAACAGTGCAGTAGTATCTAACAATTCACAACAATACACAAATCTAAATGTAAAATGGAATTAAGAAATATATAAATATTAGGATGAGCAATGTCTGAGTGGCATTGACTAAATACAGTAGAACACAGTATATACATATGAAATGAGTAAAATGGTATGTAAACATTATTAAAAGTGATGAGTGATTCCATGTCTATGTACATAGGGCAGCAGCCTCTACGGTGCAGGGTTACGTAACCGGGTGGTAGCCGGCTATTTAACAGTCCGATGGCCTTGAGAGAAGCTGTTTTTCAGTCTCTTGGTCCTAGCTTTGATGCACCTGTACTGACCTCGCCTTCTGGATGATAGTGGGGTGAACAGGCCGTGGCTTGGGTGGTTGCTGTCCTTGATGATCTTTTTGGCCTTCCTGTGACATCGGGTGCTGTAGGTGTCCTGGAGGGCAGGCAGTGTGCCCCCGGTAATGCAGGTGGTGATACAGCCCGACAGGATGCTCTCAATTGTGTATCTGTAAAATTTTGAGGGTCTTAGGGGCCAAGCCAAATTTCTTCAGCCTCCTTCACCACACGGTCTGTGTTGATGGACCATTTCAGATTGTCAGTGATATGTACGCAGGAGAACATGAAAATGTCCACCTTCTCCACTGTGGACATGTCGATGTGGATAGGGGCATGCTCCCTCTGCTGTTTCCTGAAGTCCACGATCAGCTCCTTCGTTTTGTTGACGTTGAGGGAGAGGTTATTTTCCTGGCACCACACCTCCTCCCTGTAGGCTGTCTCATTGTTGGTAATCAGGCCTAGTACTGTTGTGTCATCTGCAAACTTGATGATTGAGTTGGAGGTGTGCATGGCCACGCAGTCTTGGGTGAACAGGAGGGGGTTGAGAACGCACCCTTGAGGATCAGCGAAGTGGAGAGGTTGTTTCCTACCTTCGCCACCTGGGGGGGCGGCCCGTCAGGAAGTCCAGTACCCAGTTGCACAGGACGGGGTTCAGACTCAGGGCCTCAAGCTTAATGATAAGCTTGGAGGGTACTATGGTGTTGAATGCTGAGCTATAGTCAATGAACAGTATTCTGATGTAGGTATTCCTCGTCCAGATGGGATAGGGCAGTGTGATGTCAAAGACACCATCTGTGAATCTATTGGAGTGGTAAGGAAATTGAAATGGGTCTAGGGTGTCGGGTAAAGAGGTGACATGATCCTTAACTAGCCTCTCAAAGCACTTCATGATGACGGAAGTGAGTGCTACTGGGCGATAGTCATTTATTTCAGTGACCTTTGCTTTCTTGGGGACAGGAACAATGGTGGACATCTTGAAGCAAGTGGGGACAGCAGACTGGGATAGTGAGAGATTGAATGTCCGTAAACACTCCAGCCAGCTGGTCTGCGCATGCTCTGAGGACGCGGCTAGGGATGCCGTCTGAGCAGACAGCCTTGCGATGGTTAACACTGTTAAATGTCTTACTCATGTCGGCCATGGGAGCATGACGGTCTCACGGTCTCTACGACGTGGCTGGTTTTCCCTTTGTAATCTGTGATTGTCTGCAGACCCTGCCACATACCTGGCCTACGCACAAATATAGGCTTATAAATGTTCCCATTTGGGGATCTGATACTATTTCCAATTGTCTTAACTCAACATCACCGTGGAGCTTCTCAAAGTAATTTTTTCCTTTGCCTCAAAACAGCAAGTAAACAAAGTCTGTTTTTACATTAATTTAGAATGACAATAGTTCTCAACGTAAACAATATTTAACATCTTTCCAGCTCTCTCCAATGTTGATAGCACAAGCTTTGTGCAGACCAAGTTAATACAATGTTTCATGTTCCTTGCAGATAGGTCATGTGTAGCCAATGTGATTTATAGGATATTTTTTATTCAGGATACTTTCTACCTGTGGGCTGCAATGTTTTTATTTGGTGGCTTTATGGAAGCTATTTTTACATATAAAAAGTTAGTTTTAGATTTGTATAATTTTCATTTACATAGAGTTTTTATTAAACCCATGACATTGATTTTGAGATGGTAGCATTCTGTCATTGAACCACACCATCTACCACAAACGGTTACAGCATAAACTCGTAACTTTAAAAGGAAGAACCACTGTATGATGACCTTATTAGAAATTAAACTGTTCCACGAAAACGTGCAAATGAAAATCATAACTGGCACGCAGATCCCTATAAATGGTACGATAACTTGGCACGCCAAATGGAAAAGGTTGCCGACCGCTGGTGTAGCCTATTACCCTGTACATTACATTGGTGTAGCCTATGACCCTGTACATTACATTGGTGTAGCATATTGACCCTGTACATTACATTGGTGTAGCCTATGACCCTGTACATTACATTGGTGTAGCCTATGACCCTGTACATTACATTGGTGTAGCATATGACCCTGTACATTACATTGGTGTAGCCTATGACCCTGTACATTACATTGGTGTAGCCTATGACCCTGTACATTACATTGGTGTAGCATATTACCCTGTACATTACATTGGTGTAGCCTATGACCCTGTACATTATATTGGTGTAGCATATGACCCTGTACATTACATTGGTGTAGCATATTACCCTGTACATTATATTGGTGTAGCCTATGACCCTGTACATTACATTGGTGTAGCATATTACCCTGTACATTATATTGGTGTAGCCTATGACCCTGTACATTACATTGGTGTAGCCTATGACCCTGTACATTACATTGGTGTAGCATATTCCCCGGCAACGTCAGGAGCTTATAAAAGGTTGAATCTGCAAAATCTGCAAGCAGCAAGTGGAGGAGGGTCAGTATTTAGGCTCTTCTTTAGAAATTTGTGTGTCATAAATTTTTATTTGATCGCTGTGCTTAAAGCATCAGACAAGCACAGTAGCCTACATATAGTTGATTTTATTCAAACATAGAATGTGTCTTTATAAAAATGCACATGTTGAAAAATGTTGACCAATTGATTGAAAGAAGAGACGACTCTTGGTCGACCAATATTGTTGTTGTTGGCGCTAATGTGCTTTATCAATTGGAAATCATATGGGAGTGTTCACATCAAAAGGTACACTGTGATAGTAAACTTAGGCTATGCCATTCTTACTAAAGGGATTCTCCAGTACTTTTGTATACTTTTTAGCCAGTAGTTATGAAAGTAGCACTCATGAGCCAAAAGTTGTCCCTAAAAATGGCATACTACATCACATTATGTGCAGATTTGTGCACCACGTCGTTGCTCTCCCTCTGTGACTCATATGGCGTGGCGCTGAAGCTCATTGGTTGAACTCGAATTTCTAGGGTGCAGCACAGCTTCCAGAAAAACAGACAGTTGCTTTCTACTAGAGATTTCATGGTTAATTGAGGTAAGACAGTAATTCTGCTCATTGATTATATATGTATGAACTATACGTTGACACATCCAGCCCAAAGCGGGAGGTTTCAAAAAAGACTTAGTAGTCGCCAAAGTTCCGGAGCATGTCTAACTCCTCTATTGTATTGACAAAATTCATACAAACAAAATCATATGAAGGAAAAGACAATGATCAGTAGTCATTTCTGTTCCAGGGTGTTAGTTTAGTAGTTAGAGGAATGCATACCAGTCTGGACCAGAGATAGGATCCCATCTTGATTTTGACAGGTCAAAGTCAACTGCCCCATATTGATATGAGCCATACTTAATCATCTCCCTTCTATGAAGGCTGATAATCTATTCTGGCAAAAGATGACCCTGGGGACCAACCCACACGAGGCAGAGGAACTTGATACAGTATGGCTTGTTTTTCCTCCTGTATTTCTCCAAAAACAAACAGGAGATGAGATGTGGGATCAACAAGGGTGAAATAAATATGTATAAGGCTAACTTTCCTCATTTCTCACAATGTACCTGTTCTGTCATCTGATATAATTGAACTGCAAATTTGCTCTCAGCCCCCCCCCAAAAAATACTCAATACTACCTGTATGTTTGAGCTATAGGTCTTCACAGGTCTAATACATTTGACCCCTTCCCAAATGGACCCCGCTTTCCCACACAATCCGATATGCATAACTTATTCTTTTTTTAAAGGAGACCCGTTTCCGAATGGACTCGAGGATAGTAAGACCCGTTTCCGAATGGACTCGAGGATAGTAAGACCCGTTTCCGAATGGACTCGAGGATAGTAAGACCCGTTTCCGAATGGACTCGAGGATAGTAAGACCCGTTCCGAATGGACTCGAGGATAGTAAGACCCGTTCCGAAAAGGCCCGTGAAAAAAAAGACCAAGAGACCCATTCAGAGAGTAGAAAAATCTCTAATTAAATATATATGTAAAACAAGCTCTGGCCAAAAGGGTGTTCAGCATCCCTAGCAGCTCTGCAAGTACGGAGAGGATATTCTCCGCTGCAGGCCTGCTCTCCAGGCATCTTCGCATGAGCCTGAAGCCACAGACAAATTTATTTCAAGGCTATAAAATTATTTAATACAAAGAAATGTTGTTTAAATGCTGAGGACCTAATGTCCCCGACTCCCTACCAGCCTAGTGTGTCACACTCACAATGTGTTTATTTGTAGGCTCCTGAACTATTTAGAGTGTTTATATGCTGTTGAATATGACACGTAGCCTATTTAAAAAGGTGAGCTTTTACATTAAATGTTCATGTTTATTCAAATACTTTTCATTCAAATCATATGGTTTGGTTTCAATATGAAATGGTAGATCCATGTAGCCACAACAATAGATGGGTGTTGGTTAAATTGTGATTTTAATGAATGGAGCCAATTTGGAGTGGCAGTTTTCTTCCTGGGAGTGCGGACCGCTCCATGAGCGATGAGCGGGATTTCCGAACACTCAACTCCGCTCACATACTCTGGAAGCAAGTCCCCGCAGCAATGTTCCATATTAATGGACAGGCAGTTAACCCACTGTTCCTAGGCCGTCATTGAAAATAAGAATTTGTTCTTAACTGACTTGCCTAGTTAAATAAAAAGGTTAAAAAATATATATATATATATATATTTTTTTTTTAAAGCATCAATTATACACTACATTACCAAATGTATGTGGACAACTGCTTGTCGAACATTCATGGGTTGGTCCCCCCTTTGCTACTATAACAGCCTCCACTCTTCTGGGAAGGCTTTACACTAGAGGTCGACCGATTATGATTTTTCAACTCCAATACAGATTATTGGAGGACCAAAACAAGCCAATACCCATTAAAATCGGCCGATTTTTGTAATAATGACAATTACAACAATACTGAATTAACACTTAAGTTAATATATACATAAAAATCCATTTGAAACATGTTCAATTTGGTTTAAATAATGCAAAAACAAAGTGTTGGAGAAGTAAAAGTGCAATATGTGCCATGTAAAAAAAGCTAACGTTTGAGTTCCTTGCTCAGAACATGAGAACATATGAAAGTTGGTGGTTAATTTTAACATGAGACTTCAATATTCCAAGGTAAGAGGTTTTAGATGTTGCTTCCAGAGGCATGTTGGAACTTGGTAGTGAGTGACAGACAACTTTTATGAGCTACACACTTCAGCATTCTGCGGTCCCGTTCCGTGTGCTTTGTGTGTCCTACCACGTCGTGGCAGAGCCATTGATGCTCCTAGACGTTTCCACTTCACCATAACAGCACTTCCTAATTGACCAGGGCAGCTTTAGCAGGACAGAAATGTGATGAACTGTTGGAACTTGTTGGAAAGGTGGCATCCTATGACGGTGCCACGTTGAAAGTTAGAGCACTTCAGTAAGGCCAATCTCCTGCCAATGTTTGTCTACGAAGATTGCATAGCTGTGTGCTCAATTTAGGTTTTATACATCTGTCAACAGTGGGTGTGGCTGAAATAGCCAAATCCACTAATTTGAAGGGGTGTCCACATATTTTTTTATATATAGTGTACATGACCCATTAGATATGGAAACTGCAATATTGATGGTTTATTGACACAGCCTACATACAGTGGATAGATGGAGCCTAGGCCAGGAGCCCTTTAATAGAAAGAGAAACCTGGTTAGGCCTACATTAAGCAGCACATGCAAAGGAACAAGCCCTTTCTAACTAGCTGGGCATCATTGTGACAGAAATGATATTTTCTTACGTCAGATGGCATCACTCCTACACAACGTTTGTCAGGCGGAATCTGACGTAAGACGATGTGGTAAGCCATCTGTAAAGGATTGTTGCAAAAAGGACAGTGGACGTCATGCCCATAGAAATACATTCAAATTAATTATATTTCTATGGACATTCCTCGCTGTTAGATCTGTTTTCTAGCCCACATATCCCCTCTTCCCAGCAATTTTCCACTTGAATTTCATAATTATTCATTACCCGGTACAAAGAATATAGGGATGATTTCTGGGGAATGGCATAGCGATCATGTTTCAAAGACAGATTAATACCGGCTTTGGAAATTAGACTTCTCGCTCAGATGCTTTGAAGACGACGGGAAGCTTTTCCAGCAGTCTCTCTTCAAACAGCAATAAATGGGTGTTTATTTTTAGCTAGAAGAAATGGGATTCTGTCCGCATTCATTTCAGTAATTATCATTTAAGAATTCCTCCCCTCTGTCCGTGCAAGTTAGAAATGCCATGTTCTGCCAGAAAAACGATAAAATACCCTTGAACTTCCAGTCACGCTTTTGAAGGAGAACAGGAAAATGGTTATCCTCAAAGGAAGAAATAAATTCTCACCTCAGACTGTGTCCTCACTTGACCTTAGCCTTGGGGACAGAATTAACTGGAACACATCATCTGACAAATCAAACGCTTGATGGGAGTCATGAGTGCTTTGGCCTCCCCAGCAAAGTCAACTGACAGCTAATGCCCATTGCCCACTCCATTACTGTAACAATGCCAGCAGCCTAGCATACCAGGCAGACCTTGTTTGTACTGTGTAAATAGGTTGCACCTTGCTTATCTAAACAATGCAAACTTGACTGATCAAAACATCAGAGACTGCATTAAACCTAGCTAAAATGGACCTCCGGTTTGTCTAATGGACCTATGCCAGAAAACTGGCTTGGCTGTGTTGTTCGACCCATGTCTGCCAGTAGGCTACATGAGGCAGGTGGAGTAGTACAAGGAGTCAAAATATGTGAAGTGACACATTGTAGAGAGATTAGAGTAAGAACTCCTGTCAGACTCCTCTCACTGAGAGAAACAGGAGGACAACGTGTTAGTGTTAAATACCCACCACAGAGTCTATCTGCCAACGTGTCAAGAGAGGGGTGGTGACTGTCTTTTCTGTCACTGCTACAATGTAAAGTTTTAGTTTGTTGATATAAGGGCACGAAAGTGATGAAGTGAGTGAGTGAGTGGCTGGGTGAGTGAGTGCGAGAGAGTTGAATAAGGCAAGCTGTATAACACATGGCCAAGAAGCATCGGCTCTCGTCCTAAGTCCTTTCATAGCTCACATAACACTTCTCTCTCATAATAAAATGTGAGGCGGGAAGGGACGAGTTCCTTATTCTCTTATCAAACAGATAATCATTTAATGTTTGCCATGCACAGGCGTAGCATGGATAAACATCATGTTTACTATTGCTATTGAGAGACAGCACTGAAAAGAAATGACCACACTGTTGAGTTACAACAGTTAACTACTGTATGCATGATTCTCACTGTGTAGACAACAGCACAAGAGAAGCTGAGTTGTTTTGATACCTAGCTGAGATAGGCAGACCAACTGCAGCTATTGGCAGGAAAGAAGAAATGTAGGCCTACTGAGAAAGATAACCAACCATCCATCCTCAAAGTTGATCAGAGTTCAGTCTGCACAGATCCAATCAATGCCCTGATTGACAGAAGAGTATTCAAAAAAATTTCAGTCTGAGTTCCAGAGTCTAAAAAAGACAATATGGGTCCATGCAGATTGATTTGAATAGCCCCACTATAGCTGCTCTGTTACCAGCAGCATCACTATATTCTCTCTGTGGCTCTAACCTCAGGGCACCTCTCCTACCGCAACTGGCTTCCAGCTGAAATAGATCAAAGACCACGGAGTGATGGTGGTTCACAGGGTAACCAGAGGCTTCTGCACAGCCTGCTCTATGAAAATGTAGCAGTGGCCTACTTCTGAATGTCTGTCTTCAAAACACCTTTTTCACAGAATAATCACCTGATCTAAGCGTTTTAAGCATAAATAGGTCTAGACCATTTCAGTGGCAAAACAGGGGCATAATCCCAGGCCTAGATTTGGTAGTTTATTTGGATCCCATTGGCTGCTGGGAAAGCAGGCGCTACTCTTCCTTGGGGTCCACACAGAACATGTCATAATAATGAACATTAATAGACAAAAGCAGGTCAAGGACAGAACCCCATACATTTAAAAACACAATGCCACACAGCCTACATATCAGTACATACACACAAAATATCTATGTCAAATAGGGGAGAGGCGTTGAGCCGCGAGGTGTTGTTTTTATCAGTTTTTTTAAAACCAGGTTTGTTGTTTATCTGCAAAATCTGAGCTGGAAGTGAGTTCCATGCAATCATGACTATATAATACTGCATGTTTTCTTGAATTTGTCCTGAATTTTTGGGGTCCTGGATTTGGGAACTGTGAAAAGACCACTGGTGTGTCAGCGCTGTGTGCAAGTTGACTATGTCAACCATTTTGAATTTAACACATTAATGTTGCTTATAAAAAACAGTGATGCAGTCAGTCTTTACTTTTAGCCAGGAGAGTCTGGCATGCATAGTATTGATATGATCACTCCAATTACAGTGAAGAGGATCGAAGTGCATCTCTTTATCACAGGCAGATCCCTCCCCATCTTTACAACCATTGAATCAATAGGGTTTGACCATGAACGTTTACAATCCTAGTTAACACCAAGTAATTTAGTCTCCTCAATTTGCACAACAGACACACCATTCATTACCAGATTCAGCTGAGGTCTAGAACTTAGGGAATGATTTGCACCATATGCAATGCTTAGTTTTAGAGATGTTCAGTTTATTACTGGCCACCCATTCTAAAACTGACTGCAACTCTTTGTTTATGGCTGCAGTGGTTGCTGACACGTACAGGGTTGAATCATAAGCATACATAGACACCAGGATTTCCGTTACGGAAAATGTGGCACCGGAAATTTGACCGGCAACGTTTTAATTTACCAGACCCATATGCATTGGGTGCTTAAACCGATTAGAACGTCCACCCACGGTGCTCAGAATGACACAAATCACATTTAGAATATGGTAACTCATATGAACAGAACATGCAAGTCGAGGATGCAATGATGTGCGGTCCTTCTTACCGAATTCTGGTGTACTTTGAACAGAATAACTGTCCACATGTACTTTTCCTCAGCCAACAAGCTGAGTAACGAACAGTAAAATCACTAGCCTATGTCAATCTACTATCATAGAAAAGTTTATGATACCTATTCTATTGGTCAGCTTGTTGAGAAAGAAATAGCCTATTCCTTAAACGGTCTCTGGGACAGTTGAGACTATAGATTCCAAATTCATACAGCCAGTAGGCCTAGCAAACATTATTTTATTTTTTTTAACATTAAAAAGCAATAGGTCTGATGCATTTTTAACGGTCATCCAACTCGCAATTCCAACTCGGGAACTCTGGCCTCTTTCTAGGGCCCCGACTTTCCGACCTGAAGATCACTGAAGTCATGATTTAACCTTGTATTTTTCAGAGTTCCCAGTTGTCTTGAAAGCACCAAAAGATGCTGTAGCAGCAGCTCTCATGCCCTTTTTTGACAGCTCTCATGACAGATTTTGCACTCAAAGGTTCTGTATCTGTACACGTGATAAATAAGATACATAACAAATATACTGTACACACATGCCAATTTAATTCCACTAAATTATGCAAATTAACCTACAGACCAATAAGCATGACCAGTCAAATCAATTTCCATCAATGAAAAGGTTAAAAAGCAATGGGATTTGTACTTCTCCCGGACACCTTGCCGGTGGCAATTTTATTTATCAGCTTTTCTTAATAAATATATATTTTTTTTTAAATAGACAAAAGCCAGCTATTACCTGCTAACGGAAACCCTAGTAGAAACACTGGCTTTGCTTAATGCCAGTTGCAGGTCATTAGTAAATATAGAAAAGAGTAGAGGGCCAAGAGAGCTGCCCTGCAGTACACCACACAATTACATTTTTTAAAGAAAACCCTGTGTTATATTAGAAATATTGCCATATCGTGGATTCAGAGCTGAGGTTTAAACAAGTTGTGGTCAATTATATCAAAGGCTATAATGAAATCTAACAGTACAGCTTCCACAATCTTCTTATTATCAAATTATTTCAACCAATCAGTCATTTTTTGTCAGTGCAGTACATGTTGAGTGCCCTGCTCTATAAGCAGGCTGAAAGTCTGTTAGTTTGTTTACAAAGAAATAGCATTGTATCTGGTAAAAAACTAATTTTCCCAGAAGTTTGCTGTAAGCTGATTGGTCAGCTGTTAGAGCCAGTAAAGTGGACTTTACCATTCTTGGGTAGTGGAATGACTTTGGCTTCCCTCCAGGTCTGAGGACAAACATGGTTAATAATAAATTAAATAAAAAATTATATATGAGGCAATATATTTCACTACTATTCTCAGTAGCTTTTCATCTAAGTTGTCTATACTAACTAAGTGGTTTCTCATTATTGATGGACAACTTTTCCACTAACTTTATAAAATTCTAAATTACAATGCTTTTCTTTCATTATTAGTTGTTTTTTAATGCATGAATATGTTGTTGTCATTTCATGCCTAAGTTTGCCAGAGAAAGTCATTAAAGTAATTGGCAACATCAGAAGGTTTTGTTATGAATAAGCCATGTGATTCAATGAATGGTGGAGTTGAATGGCTTTCTGCCCTTCGTTTAATTTAAAGTATTCCAACACTTTTTCCCATCATACATTGTGAATTATTTTGGTTTCATAAGACAATCTTTTTTTTGTTCAGTTTAGTCACATCATTTCTCAATTTTACAGTAAATTTGCCAATCAGATATGAACTCCTTTTGCATCGTCCCACCTAACCATACATCTTTTCAATTCCTCATCAATCTACAGGGCCTTAACACTTCTAGCAGTCAGTTTCTTAATAGGCGCATGCTTATCAATAATTGGAAGAAAAAGAGTGCATCAAGTGCAGCATGCTCCTTATTAATCACATCAGACCCCCCCCCATTTAAATATATATATATATATTTTTTTTAGTGTGTACCATATAAATATAATTATTAATCATTCAATTTCTATGGTGTGTACATGTCCATATTTCCTTAATCATAGAGGTGGATGACAATTTAATATGCACAGAAGGCAGGCTAGCACTTACCAGCATGACCACACACCAGTTGAGGATGCCTCTATAGTTACTGTATCCACTGGCTGAGCTGAGCAGGGACTCCTGGAGGACATGGCAGCTGGGGAGCCAGTAATAAGGAGTTGATTAGTTGAATCAACACACTTTGTTGTGCATCATCCAGCCAGGACCAAGATTGAGGATCACTGAATGGTGTACAGCCACTGGTGTAGCACATTTAAATTCACTGCAGAATAGCTACCTGATCTGCAAATGTAGCCTATAGACATGTGGCCTAGATTTCTCTCAAACACGTAGCTAAGCAAAGAGAACATACCTGGCTGATTAGTCTTTGGCCTCATATTATGAGGAACCTATAGTTAATACCAAAGGCCTTCAATGCATTTTAACATTTTGAGTGACAAAAGATCAGTGGCAGGCAGCTAGAACTGAAGACATGGGATTGAAGACGTGTCTGTGAGCTCAAAAAGCCGTGTGTTGTGCTCTACGGTGTGTTATGCTTCTGTGTCATGCTTTACCTGAGTCTTTCGCAGATTGTACTCCTCTCCTGTGGTGTCCTGACCGGCTCGTGCACCTGTTTTTCCTTCTTCACCTTCCCGTTGCTGTGGCTCGGATGGCTTGGCGTTTTTTCCCCTGCGCTGGTCTGCTTGCTGCCATTGGCTTGTTTCGAATTGCCCCCCGCTGGCGTGGGGCCGATGGTTGATCTCCTTGTCCTGCCTGTCATCATTGGGACTCCGAAATTTCCGAAATTTGATACATTCAACCTTATCTTGCTGGAATTGCACTAGACGTTTCTCCCTCAAGTCTCGGCTGGAAAGTCCAGCCCGTGTTGTCAGCAAGCTGTAGCGGAGCGGGCTGCAGTCCCTGTTGTAAACGTCAACATTCGGTTGATTCAGGAGGAGCGATAGTTTGTATGAGATTCTACGGCGGCTCGCTCTGTCGTCCTGAAGTGAACCGACGAGGACTTCGGGAGTTGAAGTTATTTATGTACTGCTAAGTGGCGCACCGTTTTAATAGTTTTGGATTAAGTCATTATAAAAAATCCCTATTAAATATGTGAATTATTATTAATAAACATGTGTTTTTGCTCAAAGTCCACTCATAGACACGAATTTGCTTAACAGACGATGAAATCGGTGAGAACATAAAACTACAAATGCTAATGCATTGAGCCCGCCTTAATATATTTACAATTGACAGTGAATGAGCCATTAAGATGCGTAGATTTTTAGAACGAGATCCCTTTTCGCCAATCAGATAACATAAAAATATAAATCCCGCCTCAAAATAATATTTCGGTTGATTTCCTGGGTTGGTGCCGATGGACAGGAACAGCTGTTTGACAAATGACAGCTCATGCTCTGAATTCGTTTTAATTGCTATTTTTCTGTCGTTAGATAAACTATTTTAAAGCTGGATTTATTTCTGCAAGTGCCGATAGCACAACATATATACTGTTGATGCTCTATTCATTTTAACAGGATATGAAAAAGGGAAGGAAACACCAGCAAGGTACAGGAGCCCGGGTGAATGGGAATGGAAATGCACAGCAACATGGAGGTAAACTTAATCAATCCGTACTAAATCATTACCAAATTGCAGATAATCTACCCATATAGTACATGGTGAGAATAGTTGTACAGTTGTTAATTGAATAGATGCATAGCTTCTCATGTAACTAGCTCTGTATGAGTCCTCCCTCGGGCTGGCCAGCTGCCAGACATGCTACGTGGAACAACAAAGAAACGTGACCGTCGATTGACCCAGAGCAGAGCCTGGATGGGATTGATCCATATGAACCATAATTCTTAATGGCAATACAAATGCCCATTCTAGAATTCATAATCACTCATTCTTTATCAAACATGTCAACCTGCAAAAATTAAGTAGTTACTAAGTAGTTACTATCAAAGTAGTTACTGTCAGTAAAGTTGCAGTTGAAGCAAGGCAAGATTGCAATAGATTGGTGGGATACTATTGCTAACTATATGCACTACATTTTACATTAGTAACCGTAATAAGTGTGAAAAGCAAGCACTTTTAACTTCCATATTGAAATTAAATAGCGTTATGTTGAAGGAGTTGACTAACAAAAAGTGATTTCAACATACCAGCATAGACAAAGAGCCGTTGCTAGCAGTGGTACTCCAGAAATACTGGGGATGTCATCCAAGCAAACCGTGACCACAGTCAAGACCGTATTGCATGACATGTATGATCTCAATTCATATTTTCTGTTGTCAAACAGAACATGAGTCATGGAAAAAGCTGAAGCTGGTGGAGATCCACCAGGCCCTGAACTGTGACCCTGTGGACATTGAGACCCTGCGGAGGGCGGCCGTCAGCGAGGGAGGCCTTCTTACAGATGAGATCAGGAGGAAAGTCTGGCCCAAGCTGCTCAGCGTCAATGTGTACAACTTGCCTGCTAAACCAAGTGAGTGAGATATTTACATGTGAGGAATATGGATGCCCATTATTGCAGTTGGCCATTGCCCTGAGACATGGCTGTAGAAACTATCCCTATGACGCCTTAGTAATCTACCGCCATGTGAGCCAAGTTGTACATTGCATTGTGTCAGCATGCATCTAGCTGTCTATAGTCTGTTGATGTATGTTAAATGAATATAGCCTACTATTAACTTCATTAACTTCAGGTGGCTTCTATCAACGTTGACTCCTCCTTAGTCCTCAAAACTGTGCAACGTAAATACCCCACAGGCAACATTCAAGGCCTTTGGCAGTAGCACTGACGAATATTGTATGTTCAACTGAAACCAATGGTTGGGAGGGGGGTGGACACCAAGCAGATGTGTTTTGATTCCAGCCAAGGATATCCGAGAGAACCACAAGGACTTCAACCAGGTGCTCCTTGATGTCAGGAGGTCCATGAAACGTTTCCCAAGAGGTAACTCACTCACTGTGCCTGACATAGAATACAATAGAATATAATACATTAGATTCGATTAGAGGCAACTTACTCGCTGCCATTGAATAAAATAGAATGGAAGTTACTCACTCACTGTATGTGCATTTGATCTGATCAGGGGTCAGCTGATACTTCATGGTCTCCTCCCTTTGTCAGTTAACTCAGGGCCTTACTGGGGGGCATCTCAATACTGTTGTTCAGTGGCTACCTTAAGCATTTCCTTATTTCCTTTTCTTCATCATGACCACTGATTGAAAGAGACTTGATTAATAAAACTAAAACCAATATGATGGAAACAGATTTCAATCCAGTCCTTGTGTCTACCAGAGATGGGCTGCTTGTATCAGTGTCTAGTGTTCTTGAAGTTAATTAAATGATGAAAGCAAACTGTTGACAGGCATGGAGACACTGAGGTTGAGACAAGTATCTGAAGCTCTAGTGATTGCAGTTTGCTGCCTAGACGTTGGTTGTTAATATATGGCTTGAATCAGAGCGATAGAGTTTGCGGCTACCTCTTTTTTTTCTGAAGTATTGAGATACAGCCATGTTTTCTTCCCCTTTCCACAGTCAGTATTGAGATACAGCCATGTTTTCTCCCCCTCTCCCCAGTCAGTATTGAGATACAGCCATGTTTTCTTCCCCTCTCCCCAGTCAGTATTGAGATACAGCCATGTTTTCTTCCCCTCTCCCCAGTCAGTATTGAGATACAGCCATGTTTTCTTCCCCTCTCCCCAGTCAGTATTGAGATACAGCCATGTTTTCTTCCCCTCTCCCCAGGCAGTATTGAGATACAGCCATGTTTTCTTCCCCTCTCCCCAGGCAGTATTGAGATACAGCCATGTTTTCTTCCCCTTTCCCCAGGCAGTATTGAGATACAGCCATGTTTTCTCCCCCTCTCCCCAGGCAGTATTGAGATACAGCCATGTTTTCTTCCCCTCTCCCCAGGCAGTATTGAGATACAGCCATGTTTTATTTTCCTCTCCCCAGACAGTATTGAGATACAGCCATGTTTTCTTTTCCTCACCCCAGTCAGTATTGAGATACAGCCATGTTTTCTTCCCCTCTCCCCCCAGCCATGTTTTCTTTTCCTCTCCCCAGGCAGTATTGAGATACAGCCATGTTTTCTTCCCCTCTCCCCAGGCAGTATTGAGATACAGCCATGTTTTCTCCCCCTCTCCCCAGGCAGTATTGAGATACAGCCATGTTTTCTTTTCCTCTCCCCAGGCAGTATTGAGATACAGCCATGTTTTCTTTTCCTCTCCCCAGGCAGTATTGAGATACAGCCATGTTTTCTTTTCCTCTCCCCAGCAGTATTGAGATACAGCCATGTTTTCTTTTCCTCTCCCCAGGCATGCGTGTGGACGAGAGGCAGGTACTACAGGAACAGCTGATCGACATCATCCTGGTTGTCCTACAGAAGAACCCTGCGTTACACTACTACCAGGGTTACCATGACATCGTGGTCACCTTCCTACTGGTGGTTGGAGAGCGCATGGCCATTGCCATGGTGGAGACCCTTTCCAATCACCACCTCAGGTAGATATGAGGGTTATTGCTGTTGTTACTGATCTAGGATCAGATCTGGTCCCCACCTGCCCATACTGTATATAATCTTATACATTATGAGGGTTATGGCTGTTACTGATCTAGGATCGGATCTGGCCCCCCCTGCCAATAATACAGTATACTGTTATTCATTATGAGGGTTATTGCTGTTGTTACTGATCTAGGATCAGGTCGCCCCCCTGCCCATATACAGTATAATGTTATTCATTATTAAAGGTAAATCTGATCCTATATTAGGACACTTACTATGAGACTCTTTATAAATAAATAACAGCCCAGGCCTGAGTTGAAATAGTATTTGAAATCTTTCAACTACTGTGAGATTTTGCTTGAGCCTGACTGCAGTGCCAGATGGGTGGGCGTGGCAATTTTCTGACTATTCCATTGGTTTCATTGCGCCAGGCAAGCTCAATCAAACACAGATTTTTACTGTTAGTCTGTTGTTTTACGACGCATGCAACATTATTTTATTTTTATTTGACAAGTATTTGAAAGATTTCAAAATAATATTGCGACCCTGTTCTCGTATTATACCCCTTGTTTTAACATTTTAACACAACAAAGATGGCTTCCCTTCTCTGTGTCCATCATGGCCACATGCTCCTGCAGGGATTTCATGGATCCTACCATGGACAGCACCAAGCACATACTGAACTACCTAATGCCAATACTGGAGCAAGTTGATCCACAGCTACACGAATTCATGCTGAGGTAATTCTTATTTTTTTTTGTGTGGATTTGTTACAGAGTTAAAGACCCAATCCAGCCTCCCTAGCACCTCATAGTATCATCTGATTTACTAAACAAAAGGCGCATCTCAGTAGGTGGTTCAGGTCATGAGTTACTGCCTTGCTTTGTTGTTGTCTTAGGTATCTCTTTATGTAGTGTTGTCTCTCTTGTCGTGATGTGTGTTTTGTCCTGTATTTACATTTAATTTATCTTTTAATTGTATTTTTAATCCCACCTCCCGTCCCTGCAGAAGGCCTTTTGCCTTTTGGTAGGCCGTCATTGTTAATAAGAATTTGTTCATTAGTGACTTGCCTAGTTAAATAAAGGTTAAATAAATAAATACAAATAAATAAATAAATATCCACACATCAGAGGTTGGGTGAAACCTATCTGGTGTATGTGACAGTAAAATATATATATATATATACCGGTCACAAGTTTTAGAACACCTACTCATTCAAGGGTTTTTCTTTATTTTTACTATTTTCTACATTGTAGAATAATAGTGAAGACATCAGAACTATGAAATAACACATATGGAATCATGTAGTAACCAGAAAAGTGTTAAACATATCAAAATATATTTTATATTTGAGATTCTTCAAAGTAGCCACCCTTTGCCTGGATGACAGCTTTGCACACTCAGCTGCCTGTCACTGATCTTGGCGATGGCAAAGCTTTGCACACTCAGCTGCCTGTCACTGATCTTGGCGATGGCAAAGCTTTGCACACTCAGCTGCCTGTCACTGATCTTGGCATTGGCAAAGCTTTGCACACTCAGCTGCCTGTCACTGATCTTGGCGTTGGCAAAGCTTTGCACACTCAGCTGCCTGTCACTGATCTTGGCGATGGCAAAGCTTTGCACACTCAGCTGCCTGTCACTGATCTTGGCATTGGCAAAGCTTTGCACACTCAGCTGCCTGTCACTCATCTTGCTTTGCACACTCAGCTTGTCACTGATCAAAGCTTTGCACACTCAGCTGCCTGTCACTGATCTTGGCGATGGCAAAGCTTTGCACACTCAGCTGCTTGTCACTGATCTTGGCGATGGCAAAGCTTTGCCTGTCACTGACACTCAGCTGCCTGTCACTGATCTTGGCATTGGCAAAGCTTTGCACACTCAGCTGCCTGTCACTGATCTTGGCGTTGGCAAAGCTTTGCACACTGGCAAAGCTTTGCACACTCAGCTGCCTGTCACTGATCTTGGCGATGGCAAAGCTTTGCACACTCAGCTGTCTTGTCACTGATCTTGCCTGCTGATGGCAAAGCTTTGCACACTCAGCTGCCTGTCACTGATCTTGGCGATGGCAAAGCTTTGCACACTCAGCTGCCTGTCACTGATCTTGGCGTTGGCAAAGCTTTGCACACTCAGCTGCCTGTCACTGATCTTGGCATTGGCAAAGCTTTGCACACTCAGCTGCCTGTCACTGATCTTGGCGATGGCAAAGCTTTGCACACTCAGCTGCCTGTCACTGATCTTGGCGTTGGCAAAGCTTTGCACACTCGGCTGCCTGTCACTGATCTTGGCGTTGGCAAAGCTTTGCACACTCGGCTGCCTGTCACTGATCTTGGCGATGGCAAAGCTTTGCACACTCGGCTGCCTGTCACTGATCTTGGCGATGGCAAAGCTTTGCACACTCAGCTGCTTGTCACTGATCTTGGCGATGGCAAAGCTTTGCACACACAGCTGTCTGTCACTGATCTTGGCGTTGGCAAAGCTTTGCACACTCAGCTGCCTGTCACTGATCTTGGCGTTGGCAAAGCTTTGCACACAGCTGCCTGTCACTGATCTTGGCGTTGGCAAAGCTTTGCACACTCAGCTGCCTGTCACTGATCTTGGCGTTGGCAAAGCTTTGCACACTCAGCTGCCTGTCACTGATCTTGGCTTTGGCAAAGCTTTGCACACTCAGCTGTCTGTCACTGATCTTGGCGATGGCAAAGCTTTGCACACACAGCTGTCTGTCACTGATCTTGGCGTTGGCAAAGCTTTGCACACTCAGCTGCCTGTCACTGATCTTGGCGATGGCAAAGCTTTGCACACTCAGCTGCCTGTCACTGATCTTGGCGTGAATCAGGCCTTCATGGTTGAATTGCTGCAAAGAAACCACTACTAAAGGACACCAATTAGAAGAAAAGACTTGTTTGGGCCAAGAAACCTTTGCATTGGACATTAGACTGGTGGAAATTTGTCCTTTGCTCTGATGAGTCCAAATTGGAGATTTTTTCCATGTCTTTTCTGAGACGCTGTGTGGGTGAACGGATGATCTTCACATGTGTATTTCCCACTGTAAAGCATGGAGGAGAAGGTGTTATAGTGTGGGGGAGCTTTGCTGGTGACACTGTCTGTAATTTATTTAGAATTCAAGGCACACTTAACCAGCATGGCTACCACAGCATTCTGCAGCGATACGTCATCCCATCTGGTTTGGGTTTAGTGGGACTATCATTTATTTTTCAAAAGGACAATGACCCAACACACCTCCAGGCTGTGTAAGGACTATTTTACCAAGAAGGAGAGTGATGGAGTGCTCTATCAAATGACCTGGCCTCCACGACCCCCATTACCTATACTACATTGAGATGGTTTGGAATGAGTCGGACCGCAGAGTGAAGGAAAAGCAGCCAACAAGTGCTCAGCATATATGGGAACTCCTTCAATACTGTTGGAAAAGCATTCCATGTGAAGCTGGTTGAGAGAATGCCAAGAGTGTGAAAATCTGTCATCAAGGCAAAGGGTGGCTATTTAAGAATCTCAAATATAAAATATATATATTTTTTGGTTACTACAGGATTCCAAATGTGTTATTTCATAGTTTTGATGTCTACACTATTATTCTACAATGTAGAAAATAGTAAAAATGAAGAAAAACCCTTCAATGAGTAGGTGTTCTAAAACTTTTGACTGGATATATATTTTTATTTATTTATTTAAAAAATGTGTGTATGTGTTTACTTGTGTTCTTTAGGGAAATTGGAAATCCAGTTTCCCAGATTTTTTGAGAAAAGATCAGATAGCAGGTTTGAATGGTATATGACAAGCAAGGCAAGGCTGCAAGGAATACACCTTCACTTTGAAGTAATTGTACCAGTTTTCCCCAACTTCAAACTTGGATTCATGAGCTAAAGTTTTGACGTTTTTTTCAGTTGCTACCAGTGGAATGTATTTTGTTTTATTGTGTGTTAAAGAACAATCTCTCAGATGTTTTACCTTATTGCCTTGTGAAAATATATTTTCTATCAGCAAAATTTGTTTTTATATTTGCAGTTGCGACCTAATGATCAGCGCCCATATTCATGAAGGCTCTCAAAGTAGAATACTGATCTAGGATCAGTTCTCCCATGTTCATGTAATTGTATTCATTATTATCCAAAAAGCAAAAACGATCCTAGATCAGCACTCATACTCTGAGATGCTTTATGATAATACCGGCCATGCTTCCCACTCTTCTATCCTGAAGGGGGCGGTAGAGTGCACATTTTTGTCTTGGAAAGGCAGGTTGTCGCAGCCAGGATATTAATTACAATCGAGTCAAACTGAGAGAGATCGAAGTAATCAATAGGATAGAGTAAAATCAATCCGTCTCTACCTGCCTTGCCATCAGTGTGTGTAGTTATTATGAGACAACAGAACAGAGGGCTAGAGAATGAGAAAAGACTGGATTTCTTATTTATTTGATGTGTTTGTATAATTGATGGTCTGACAAGCACGTGTAGCACGGTGGGATTTAATTGGGAAGACTGAGTTAAGAACGGGCCCTGGTTTCCTGTCTCCACAGCTAGCTGTCAGCGAGTCAAAGGATTCCACCGCCTTCCCCTGTGCTGTCACTGTGTTCTGTCAATGTCACGTCTTTGATTGTCAACCATCTTAAGGTTTTTTCAGCGTCAATATGATTGTTGTGCTGGCAAGTTGCTATGGTTGAGGACTTCTGTTTTCACACGCTAGACATGTTTTTCATCCAGCTCAGAGGAAATGTAAAGGCGGCAGACACGGATCAATGTTTTGACTCAAAACCTGAAGCTGTGTTTTATTTGAATGCTAGTCAAAGTGTGCCTGTAACCCTCTTAAAACCCCAGTGTGTGGTGTACTAACACACACTACCACAGTACTTGATATTGTCCTCGTCTTATTTGTGTCCTGGGTGTTGTGTTGGATTTTTATGGGGTAACCTGTATCACATAAACCTCTAGTGTTGAGTTTTTCACTCACTCACTCACTCACTCACTCACTCACTCACTCACTCACTCACTCACTCACTCACTCACTCACTCACTCACTCCCGCCCTCCCTCTTTCTCTGTTGCGTGCAGAGCGTCCCCAGGCCCTGATAGAAAATAAAGTTATTTTTGATAGTGGCCCCTTGTAAAATGTAGAGAATAGGAGGATCTAGTGATAAATATTGAATATGGGTGCATCTTGGGACACGGGCTGGCGGGAGAGAGGTTTCTAGCCTACTGTCTCTGTTCTGGTCACTGTAGCCTAGCGTAGAGTAGGGCCACGAGCAGAAGGCTGCATCCCAGATTGCACCCTATCTCCTTATATAGTGTACTACTTTTGACCAGAGCTCTATGGGTCCTGGTCAAAAGTACGGTAGGCTAGTGCCCTACCTAGAAAATAAGTTCCTATTTGAGACAGAAGCCCACAGGTTTGGTGTGCTGTGTCTGGCCCTGCTGCCACTGCTTTTAGGCTACCCAAAGAACTATTTGATGCTAGAACAGTTCTTTAGCCTAGTTTTTATAAGTAGGCATTACTTCATTTGAACTAAATGAAAGGTTTATAGAGGCAAGACATTTGACAACGTAATGATTGTTGCTGTTGTGGTTTCCATCCTAAATGTTAAGTTGGCTATAGGGCTGCTTATGGATGTTAGACACAGGGGATTTAAATGAGCCGCACTCAACAATGAGTTGTTCTCCTGCCAAGCCCAGAAATAACCATTTGGAAAAGGATCGTTCCACGCCAGCAGAATGTTTTTGGGGGGTATCTCCGATTTGTTCTGGCAATTTTCACATAATAAACTTCATTGTGAGGGAAGGATGTTTTGAAATGCTTTTTACATTTTGTATCACCAACCATTTCTGAGAGAAATCTGATGAAAGCAGACATTTTAAGCCTTTTTTTAGATGTGTTATGTAAGACCCTATGATCTGTGAACCGTACATGATGAACCGTACATCTTGCTGTCATTATCCTCCTTATAGTGTGCCATACAATATGGAGTATGTCTAGATTCTGAAATAAAACATATCACACATTTATTCAACATTACAAATATATCTACCCTTTTTTTGTGTGAATTCGTTCATTTTAAGACATTAAAAAGTCAAAAGCACGAAGTTCCTATGTGCGAATTGCCAGAACAATCTGAGATACCAAAATATTTTCCATCTCCCGCTGGCGTGCAATCACCCCAGAGCCATTTTTGGCTCCTAAAATAGAGCTGCATTAAGAAGTGCAGTCCAAAGGGCTTCTGTAGTGAACCATGCCTAATGCCTTGCCTTTAGGACTGCGCTCTCTGTAGTCTATAATTACATCATCAGTGTGTGACCGTCCTTACTCACAGAAGCTGGCATCGGTGCGTCTCAAATGGCACCCTATTTCCATGGAAACCATTTCCTATATAGTGCTACTTTTGACCAGAGCCTTTGTTTTATTTACACATTTCACGAAGTCATCCATCCCCACTTTGGAGGCAAATACAAGATAAGTGCTGGGCCCCCCCCCCCCCCCCCCCAGCAGGAGGAGGAGATTAGATTTTTCTGTGCATCAACCAGTGGAGGCTGCTGAGGGGAGGACAACTCATAATAATGGCTGGAACAGAACATATGTGATGGCATCAAACACATGGAAAGTATTGGATACCATTCTAGTAATTCCGCTACAGCCATTAACCACGAACCCATCATCCCCAACCTCCTGTGACATCACAGCTAGTGAGACTTCAACTGGTGTTTTTTAATTAGCCAGTGTACAAATTAGCTGTCGATGTTGCTTTTCATAATGAGAGGTTGAGCGATGTTGTTGCTGTTTATTCCCTCTTGTAAAGTGTATTGAGACTCTGTGACGATGTACTTTGAATTCTCTTGACTTGTTCACATGGCCTAGGCTGGTCTGGCGTTCGAAGCTGCTGCCTCGGGAAAATATCACTGCAGCATGGGTTGGAATTCAGCCCACTGCTATTTCAGCACACACTCTCCTCCATCTTTCCTCTACCTTTGACTACACTACATGACCACAATACATGACCAAAAAAGTATGTGGACACCTGCTCCTCAAACATCTAATTCCAAAGTCATGGGCATTAATATGGAGTTGGACCCTACTTTTGCTGCTATAACAGCCTCCACTCTTCTGGGAAGGCTTTCCACTAGATGTTGGAACATTGCAGGGATGGGGTTGAGGTCAGGGCTCTGCAGCCCAGTGAAGTTCTTCCACACTGATCTCGACAAGCCATTTCTGTATGGACCTCGCTTTGTTAACAGGGGTAATGTTATGCTGAAACAGGAAAGGGCCTTCCCCAAACTGTTGGCACAATGTTGGAAGCACAGAATCATCTAGAATGTCATTGTATGCTGTAGTGTTAAGATTTCCCTTCACTAGAACTAAGGGCCCTAGCCCGAACCATGAAAAACAGCCCCAGACCATTAATCCTCCTCCACCAAACTTTACAGTTGGCACTATGCATTGGGGCAGATAGTGTTCTCCTGGCATCCGCCAAACACAGATTTGTCCGTCGGACTGCCAGATGGTGAAGTATGATGTATCACTCCAGAGAATGTGTTTCCGCTCTAGAGTCCAATGGCAGCGAGCTTTACACCACTCCAGCCGACGCTTGGCATTGCGCATGGTGATCTTAGGCTTGTGTGCGGCTGCTCGGCCATGGAAACCCATTTCAGGAAGCTCCCGACGAACAGTTCTTGTGGTGACGTTGCTTCCAGAGGCAGTTTGGAACTTGGTAGTGCGTGTTGCAACCAAGGACAGACGGTTTTTTCGTGCTACACGCTTCAGCACTCGGTTAGATGGTTCCACTTTACAATGACAGCCCTTACAGTTGACCTGGGCAGCTCTAGCAGGGCAGAAATATGACGAACTGACTTGTTGGAAAGGTGGCACCCTATGACGGTGCCACGTTGAAAGTTCTTCAGTAAGGCCATTCTACTGCCAATGTTTGTCTATGGAGATTGCATGACTGGGTGCTCGATTTTATACACCAGTCAGCAATGGGTGCGGCTGAAATAGCCAAATCCACTAATTTGAAGGGGTGTCCACGTATGTTTGTGTGTATGTATAGCGTACCTCTGGCCTGTCACATTATCAAAAAATGTATAACTGTATAACTGCCTCATGTGTTTTGCTGCAGGGCCGAGGTGGGCACCATCTTTGCTCTGAGCTGGCTCATCACATGGTACGGCCACGTCCTGTCTGAGTTCCGTCACGTTCTCAGGCTCTATGACTTCTTCCTGGCTTCACACCCCCTGATGGCCATCTACTTCGCTGCCGTGGTAAGAACCACCATTTTAACTGTGACATCTGTTTTATAGTAACAGAATACTATAGAATGGATATGTTGTTGTGCATTTGTGTGAGGAATGGACATGTTTCTTCTACCTTACTCTGTACCTGCACCTGTGTGCTTCCAAGTTGTCTGCTGAACATATTTTTGGGGCCGTGTGTATTTTCTGTAAGTGACTGTACCATGCCCATGGATGGTGGACCATTTTTGATACACATGGGAAACTGTTGTGTGTGAAAAACCCAACAGCTTTGCAGTTCTTGACACACTCCAACCGGTGTGCCTGGAATCTACTACTATACCCTGTTCAAAGGCACGTAATTTGTCTTGCCCATTCACCCTCCGAATGGCACACATACACAATCCATGTCTAAATTATCTCAATGCTTAAAAATCCTTCTTTAACCTGTCTCCTCCCCTTCATCTACACTGATTTGAAGTGGATTTAACAAGTGACATCAGTAAGGGATAATCTCTTTCACATGGATTCACCTGGTGAGTCTGTCATGGAAAGAGCAGGTGTTCTTAATGTTTTGTCCTGTCAGTGTATAGGACAGTGGTCACTAATGGACAAAAAATAAATAAAAAATAGTCCACACATTCCACTAAGCTCTCATTAGATGGTATTGGGGAAGTGATATCTCGCCAAACTTCAAATGTGTCTTTCTCGCTCTGCGCTTTGTAAATGGAGTTGTTTTTTGACTACATGTCAGCAGCAAAAGCAAACAAGTTTTTCAAAAAGAAAAGGCAAGGATTTATCTTTTTACACACACACTCACACACACTCACACACACACTCACTCATACACACTCACACACACTCACTCATGCACACTCAAACACACTCACTCACACACACTCACACACACTCACGCACTCACACACACTCACACACACACACACACACACACACACACACACACACACACTCACACAAGCAAGCACAGGAATCCAGGGCACTTTGTTGTAGCTAGACCAGTTAATTAAACAACTGTAATGAACTCACCAGAGGTTTGGTGTGGAGGACTAGTTGTGTTTGTGCCAGATTGCTTTAAATGGCCCTTTCTTCTCTTTCCATAAGCCTATCCCCTGCTAGATATTGGAGCTGCATGCAAACCAAAGGGGCCTGAGGCCTTTTGAAGTCGGGATACAAAGTAGTCAGGAAATGTTGTTCATCCTGCCTCCTCATGTTACTAGGCACAGTAGTTCGTCCTGCCTCCTCAGGTTACTAGGCACAGTAGTTCGTCCTGACTCCTCAGGTTACTAGGCACAGTAGTTCGTCCTGCCTCCTCAGGTTACTAGGCACAGTAGTTCGTCCTGCCTCCTCATGTTACTAGGCACAGTCGTTCATCCTGACTCCTCATGTTACTAGGCACAGTAGTTCGTCCTGACTCCTCAGGTTACTAGGCACAGTAGTTCGTCCTGCCTCCTCATGTTACTAGGCACAGTAGTTTGTCCTGCCTCCTCATGTTACTAGGCACAGTAGTTCGTCCTGCCTCCTCAGGTTACTAGGCACAGTAGTTCGTCCTGCCTCCTCAGGTTACTAGGCACAGTAGTTTGTCCTGCCTCATCAGGTTACTAGGCACAGTAGTTCGTCCTGCCTCCTCAGGTTACTAGGTATGGGGGGGGGCTTAACCCTTTGACTCTGTGCCCGGCCAAAACCCAAAATCGTTACTCACCGCACATCTCCCGGATCAGAACACAGTCTGGTGTATAAGTCTGATGTACATGGTAGACGTTGATCTACTATGAATGTCGATTTGAAATGTATTAATTGGGTTTTAACAGAATGTAGCTAGACGAATTGTCACCACTCTCTACTGATTGGTTGAATCGGACAGAGCATGCTAATATTCTGTCTCCTTTGTAGATCGTCCTGCACAGGGAGAAGGAGGTGAAGCAAACCGAGTGTGACATGGCCATGATGCACCAACTCCTGTCTAAGATCCCCCAGGACCTGCCCTACGAGGAGCTCATCACCCAGGCCCACTGCCTCTTTACCCGCTACCCGCCCTCCCTGCTGGCCAAGCGTGCTGCTCTGCAGTCCCGCAATAGGTGGGTGTGTCAGGGTCTCTCTCTATAACTTACAGTACAGGGGAGGAGACTGCTTCAACCAACTAGTAGTCCAGTGTTATCACTACTGTTGTCAGGATCTATGATCTAAAGAACAGAGCAGAGGCTCCTGCTACATCTGGCTTAGGAATTAATGGAGATGTGGATCCTGCCAGTCACTTGGTAACGGAGGAGACATTACTTGGAACCAAATGTAGCACAGTCAGATTGAGCTTGTAGATAGTGGAAAATGAACTGCAGTGTAGACCCAGCAGGGGATTCCATCCAACCTGCAGACTCGTGGATGTCTGTCTGCTGCAACCGATGGGGTTTTACTGTTCAGGCCTGGCGTGGATCCTCTAGACCCCTCAAATTCAGATCTGGACCTCAAAGCTGACTAGTGGTGGCTGTTCCGTTGTCTGGGGGTAGAAGCTATTGGCCAGTCTGTCAGTTTTAGCCATGATGCTCCTATACTGCCGCGTCTGAGGGATGGGAGAACAGGCCGTGGCTGAGGTCCTTGATGATCTTCTTGGCCTTCCTTTGACACTTGGTGTTGTAGGTAGCCTGGAGGGCAGGCAGTGTGCTCCCAATAGTGTGTCAGGTTTTAGTCTGAACTGGCCTGAAACATGGGGAATGTGCGGGGAGATAGTCCCCTGTGTAGTATTCGCAGTAGATCTAACTGACTGCGAGTAGAGTAGAGCTCTCTGTGTTTTTTCCACATGTCCAGCAGGTGGTGTTGTTGAGCACAAAGTCCCCCAGCCCACACCACAGACTATTCTCCTCATGATGCTGGAGCTGATCCTCTTCCACCTTAGTGTCTTTTGTGATGTGGCTGATGTTCAGTCCTGCCTGTCTGCATCCCAGTCCTTTGTATGCTAACGCTATGTGTCAGTCTGTGAGATTGAGCCTGTAGATCCCTGCACGTTTCTCCTTTTCCCCCCACAGGTAGGTTGCTAGTCTCACTTTTATGATGGTATCAACACCAGCGGGAGCTAATGAATACCTTTAGCATGCCCGCAAGAGCAATGTTGTTCTCCCTCTATTCATGTGTCCCTGGTGGACAGAAATGTCTTCTAAACAGTGTTTTGGATCCAGTGACAGCAATGTGGTTGACTTTAGATCTGACAGGCAGCGAGAGAGAAAACCTGCCTCTTGTCAGAAAAGGTTGTGGAGAAGGATGGGAGGGTTAGTTGTCTGGGTTTGGGATGTATTCTCTTCTTTTTTCAACGTCACACTCGTCACACCACAGAGAGAGAAGGGGGGCTTGTGCAGATGCCAGCTATCCAATAAATAAGCCTAGTCCCTAGGTAATTATGGGGCTGTCTTATTTAGCATGAAACCCCCCATCTCCATCAGAGGGGGGGAGGGGGAGTGGGTAATTTGGGAAGGCTGCGTTGTGTGGTACATGCCCCAATATTGTTCTTGGGGCGGAGATGAAATTAGTAGCTTTCACCGCACTCCAACCCCTGGTTTCTGGCTCTATTTGTCTGACTGACTTTAGAATGGGCTGCAATGGGGAGGCTGTGGTTGCAATGGGGAGGCTGTGGCTGCAATGGGGAGGCTGTGGTTGCAATGGGGAGGCTGTGGTTGCAATGGGGAGGCTGTGGTTGCAATGGGGTGGATGTGGTTAGAATAGGCTGCAATGGGGAGGATGTGGTTAGAATGGGCTGCAATGGGGAGGCTGTGGTTGCAATGGGGAGGCTGTGGTTGCAATGGGGAGGTTGTGGTTGCAATGGGGAGGCTGTGGTTGCAATGGGGAGGCTGTGGTTGCAATGGGGAGGCTGTGGCTGCAATGGGGAGGCTGTGGTTGCAATGGGGTGGATGTGGTTAGAATAGGCTGCAATGGGGAGGATGTGGATAGAATAGGCTGCAATGGGGAGGATGTGGTTAGAATAGGCTGCAATGGGGAGGATGTGGTTAGAATGGGCTGCAATGGGGAGGATGTGGTTAGAATTGGCTGCAATGGGGAGGATGTGGTTAGAATAGGCTGGAATGGGGAGGATGTGGTTAGAATGGGCTGCAATGGGGTGGATGTGGTTAGAATGGGCTACAATGGGATGTGGTTAGAATGGGGAGGATGTGGTTAGAATGGGCTGCAGTGGGGAGGATGTGGTTAGAATGGGCTGCAGTGGGGATGATGTGGTTAGAATGGGCTGCAATGGGAGGATGTGGTTAGAATGGGCTGCAATGGGGAGGATGTGGTTAGAATGGGCTGCAGTGGGGAGGATGTGGTTAGAATGGGCTACAATGGGATGTGGTTAGAATGGGGAGGATGTGGTTAGAATGGGCTGTAATAGGGAGGATGTAATTAGAATGGGCTCCAATGGGGAGGATGTGGTTAGAATGGGCTGTAATAGGGAGGATGTGGTTAAAATGGGCTGTAATAGGGAGGATGTGGTTAGAATGGGCTGTAATAGGGAGGATGTGGTTAGAATGGGCTGTAATAGGGAGGATGTGGTTAAAATGGGCTGTAATAGGGAGGATGTAATTAGAATGGGCTCCAATGGGGAGGATGTGGTTGCAATGGGGAGGATGTGATTTAGAATGGGCTGCAAGGGGGATGATGTGGTTAGAATGGGCTGCAAGGGGGATGATGTGGTTAGAATGGGCTGCAGGGGGATGATGTGGTTAGAATGGGCTGCAAGGGGATGATGTGGTTAGAATGGGCTGCAATGGGGAGGATGTGATTTAGAATGGGCTGCAAGGGGGATGATGTGGTTAGAATGGGCTGCAAGGGGGATGATGTGGTTAGAATGGGCTGCAAGGGGGATGATGTGGTTAGAATGGGCTGCAAGGGGATGATGTGGTTAGAATGGGCTGCAAGGGGGATGATGTGGTTAGAATGGGCTGCAATGGGGATGTGGTTAGAATGGGCTGCGATGGGGAGGATGTGGTTAGAATGGGCTGCGATGGGGAGGATGTGATTAGATTGGGCTGCAATGGGGAGGATGTGGTTAGAATGGGGTGCAATGGGGAGGATGTGGTTGCAATGGGGAGGATGTAATTAGAATGGGCTGCAATGGGGAGGATGTGGTTAGAATGGTCTGCAAGGGGGATTATGTAATTAGAATGGGCTGCGATGGGGAGGATGTGGTTAGAATGGTCTGCAAGGGGGGAGGATGTGGTTAGAATGGTCTGCAATGGGGAGGATGTGGTTAGAATGTGCTGAAATTGGGAGGATGTGGTTAGAATGGGCTGCAATGGGGAGGATGTGGCTGCTATGGGGAGGATGTGGTTAGAATGGGCTGCAATGGGGAGGATGTGGCTGCTATGGGGAGGATGTGGTTAAAATGGGCTGCAATGGGGAGGATGTGGTGATGTAGAGTTCTCCCTCAATAGCTTTTTTCAGGACTCTTCAGTGACAATTTTCTGATGATTAAGAAACATTGTGATTTATCACAATCAAATCAACAGAATTTAGCCTACCACTTCTTTCCTGCAGAAGCTGCCAGCTGTACCCCACCCAGTGCATCAGCTCCTCCAGCAGCAGTTGGTTGGTTGGCTGTTTGGTTGAGGGGCCTCCCCTCCCGGCCTTCTGGATTTACTGTGAGAAGCGGCTGGCCCAGCAGGACTGTGATGTAGCCGGCTTGGCCTCCACTGAGGCTGCACTGGGGGACAGTGATATCACCTCCGGCACATCTCTGAGCCAGGCGGTGGGGGGTTGAGGAGGGGATGGAGTGGGGGCTGGCACGGCAGTGGTTCCTGCGCAGCGACAGCGAGCATGCTGGGAAGCACAGAGGCGTTGGAAACGGATTAGCCAGTTAGACCTTGTGCACAATCACCTCTGACAGAGCTCCCTCCAACGAAAAGCGAACAGTTGCCGCTGCATTCATTTTTCCTTCCTCTCTCTCATACTCAGTCTAAAAATGTGGGTTTCATACGCAAAGGCAACGTATGATTGTAAACAAGTCTGTGTGTTAACATCTTGAAGGTCATGACGTTGTGTGATATGATGCTTGGTGCTGATTTTTTTTGTGTGTTTGGTTGTGAGTGTTTACCATACCAATTCACAGGTGACCGTGACATCTACATACCCCCTACCTCCCTCCCTCACTTTCCCTCTTCGTAGCCCGTATCCTTCCACCAGCGCTGCAGTCAACGCTCGGTCCGTATCCTTCCACCAGCGCTGCAGTCATCCCTCGGTCCGTATCCTTCCACCAGCGCTGCAGTCAACGCTCGGTCCGTATCCTTCCACCAGCGCTGCAGTCATCCCTCGGTCCGTATCCTTCCACCAGCGCTGCAGTCATCCCTCGGTCCGTGTCCTTCCACCAGCGCTGCAGTCATCCCTCGGTCCGTATCCTTCCACCAGCGCTGCAGTCAACCCTCGCTCCGTATCCTTCCACCAGCGCTGCAGTCATCCCTCGGTCCGTATCCTTCCACCAGCGCTGTCAGTCGTATCCTTCCACCAGCGCTGCAGTCATCCTTCGGTCCGTATCCTTCCACCAGCGCTGCAGTCATCCCTCGGTCCGTATCCTTCCACCAGCGCTGCAGTCATCCTTCGGTCCGTATCCTTCCACCAGCGCTGCAGTCATCCTTCGGTCCGTATCCTTCCACCAGCGCTGCAGTCATCCCTCGGTCCGTATCCTTCCACCAGCGCTGCAGTCATTCCTCGCTCCGTATCCTTCCACCAGCGCTGCAGTCATCCTTCGCTCCGTATCCTTCCACCAGCGCTGCAGTCATCCCTCGGTCTGTATCCTTCCACCAGCGCTGCAGTCATCCCTCGGTCTGTATCCTTCCACCAGCGCTGCAGTCATTCCTCTCCGGGTTTAAATGACATTGCTGACAAGAGGCCTTGAGTGACAGCCGGATACAAATGTCTGCCTGACAGGCAATGTAGTGACACTGCCAGTGCCACGCTCTCTGGATGGCTGGTTTCTGGTTGCTTCCTTCCTGTAGTAAGGTCAGGCAGTCAGTCAGTCAGCAGGCAACAGGTAACATCGGGTAGAGAGAGGAGGCGACATCTAGAAGACAGGGTCACAATCATTAATTCAAACAATGTTTTGCAATGGAAAGGAAAATGAGCATTACTTATTGGACATTTCAGGTAGAATTCTCCCTGTTTCAGTCCGTTTCCTTCCGTTTTAGTGTTTAATGAATTTGACCTAGCAGAGCTCGGCAGACTGAGAGTGGGCTGTGTGGGTCTCCTATTCGAGACTTGGCATTAGCTCTGTTAAGGAAGGTCATGTCTGTGTTTGTTTAACTTTGACCCAATGTAGAGTAACATATGACCTTGTGTCCCCTCCCCTTGCTCAGTAGTAGAGTGGTGCATGACATGACGTGTGAGGTCAAGTGTTAGAACTAGTGACCCACTTATTCTGTGTATAGGGGGGAGGGCAAATGAAAGCGGTAGAGAGGGACTCAAAAGTAAAGAGGGAGAGCGCGAGCAGGGGGGTTGTGTTGCGTCACACTGCACGGCTGAGAGAGCAGCTCCCGGTGGCACCACGACAAACAGAACAGGGCCTGTCGGTGACGACTCAACCACACTGAACATGCTCTGCTTCTTCTGGGTCACGAGGACATGCCGACTCACCCGTCTGACCTCTCTTGTGTCCCTACTTTACTTCGGCCTAGGGAATAGGGTGCCATTTGGGACGCATCGCTGGTGTAGTAATGCTAAACATGAATTAAAACATGAATACACAACTATTGCGGCACAGGAACACTGGCTACAGTGTGCCACGGTCACAGAGAATGACAGATGGGCACAGGATGGAAGGCTCACAAGGCCAATAGCCAAATTCATTTTGAAATGGCCCTCTATCCCTGAAATGACAACATACTTCATTTCTAAGTTAAGACACCAGCAAAGCCACCTCTACCTGACAAAATATTTCTCCCAACTCCCTCAAGGTTTAGAATGAGCTGCTTTGATCACAGTCATCAGCTCACTATCCTGTCAGCTGTATTCAAAGACTCAGTGTCACGGTCATTGACGAGGTCCTAGTCCCTTTCAGCAGGAGGATAAATGAGAGGAGAGAACATGGGCTAAGCCAGCCACTGACTGCACAGTACACCATCACTGTCACTGTCACACAGAGCGTGTATTCCAAGTGACACCCTATTCCCTATTTAGTGCACTACTTTTGACCAGGGCACATAGAGCTCTGGTCAATAGTGGTGCACTATATAGGGAATAGGGTGTTATTTGGAACGCCGTAGGAGAGGAGTAAGTGATAGGAGTCACTGGTGTACCACTACAGTATGTACACTACAGGAGGTTCATCAGAACAACCTGGCCCTCTGGGGTGTTAAGCTGTTTAAAGTGAAAGTTTAAAAGTTAATTGCTCTGCTGTTACCTGTCAGCTATTTTCATCCTGGGAGCAGTAGCAAATTATACTAATGAGAGAGAGAGATTGGAGAAAGGGACACTCTAAAAGCCCTCTTTAAAAAATGGAGAGTGAAAGACTTAGACATTGAGCCCCTCAGCCCAGGCATGAACGCTCAGGGTACCATTTTCCCAGAGGCGCTTTTCTGCCATTAACCGCCCCGTTTTTTGTGTGTTTTTTTGCCAGGTTCATAATCAGGAAAAAAGGCATTTGCATTTGGTATTGCAGCTCCATGTTTACTATTACTTCCAGAGGGATGATAATGAAATGGAAGTGAATATTTTATGATTTTTTAATGATGTTTTTCTCCGAACTGTTGAGGAAAATGTGTGTTGCTGTGGTCTTACCCATCAGCACTAGCTGGTGCTTCTGGTGTTGTGTTGCTAATGTAATTGAGAAAAAGCTGTAGCCATATGAAGTGTCTTTGTTAAGGCCATAGGGCACTGTTCCCTTCCTCCCTTCCCCTCCCTCTTCCCTTCCTCCCTTATTTTCTCCCTCCCTTCTTTTCTCCCTCCCTCCCTCCCTCCCTCCCTCCCTCCCTCCCTCCCTCCCTCTCTCCCCCCTCTTCCCTCCCTCCCTCCCCCCTCTCTCTCTCCCTCCCTCCCTCCCTCCCTCCCTCCCTCCCTCCCTCCCTCCCTCCCTCTCTTCCTCCCTCCCTCCCTCCCTCTCTCCCTCTCTCCCTCCCTCCCTCCCTCCCTCTCTCTCCCTCCCTCCCATATGGTGTTTACTTTTTTCATCTGTCTCTTTCCCTTTGGTCTTTCTTATTGACGTATATTTGTCTACCGTTTCAGTATTCTTGTAAGCCATAACTAACTCGTAAGCCATAACTAACTCGTAAGCCATAACTAACTCGTAAGCCATAACTAACTCGTAAGCCATAACTAACTCGGCAGAGATGAATAACTGTTATGAGAAAGTGTTTCTCTCAGACAGTATCTACTTCTGTCTGTTTCCAGCATCACCATCAACTGTTTCAAGGCTTTCCAGGCGGCCACTCAGCAGCAGCGGCCAGACTCGGTCCTACGTCGGCAGCTCCTCCAGGGCCGGGCCCGAGGCCTCGGAGGCCCAGACTCCCAGCTGGTCCTGTCCAGGGACACGCAGCCCAACCAGGCTGCCAACCAGCTCGTCAAGATGGCCGTGTGGGGCATCTCAGCCACCTTGGGGGCGGCCGCTCTGGCTGTGGCCCAGACCGCCCTGGACTGGGCTCCTGACTTCTTCATGCAGCTCTTCTGATGGATGTACTGCAGCCTGCTGTTAAGGAGCAGGGGGGAGAACGGGGAAACTCGAAACTCCTCCGCTTAATGAGTAGGGGGAATGTTATGCTAGGGAAAGGAGGGAGGGAGGAGCTAGTGCCGAACAGGTTGTGTCACTCACACATATGTAGACCACCAGCTGAGGAGAGGGAGCGAGGGGGGCGGAGGGGGGGTTGGCACCTCAAAAAACCTTGTGTGCCAAAATTAGTTCCATTTCAAACAAAGGGGAGAGAAAAAAACATTTATTTATTCAGTAGTGTTTTTATTTATGTATTTTACTTGTGCTAATATTGGGGAATGGAAGGTAGCCAGTAGATGAGTTTTTGTAATGATAAGCATTTTTGAGTGCCAGCCTGTGTGCCGTCAGCAAGTATGTCTGGAGAGAAAAACGCACCGGTAGCTAATTCACAGCAGCAGGCACACAAATGATTAAAAATATGTTTTTTTCCCTGCTGAATGCCTTGGGTTGTGAGCGACGGGAGCAGTTCATTAGGGGGTTATTTAGAGAGGTCGACTCTACAGAGAGAGACAGAGAACTACATTTCAGCTTTAAAATGCCACTTTAAAGTAACTGGGTTCACTTAGTCCATGGTGAATGAGGATGTATGCAGTACATATAACACTCAAACCCTACCCGGAGTTGGATACTGCACTTTAAAAGGGAGGCTGCATCCCAAATGGCTCCCTATTCCCTTTTCTAGTGCACTACTTTTGACCAGGGCTGGGCTCTGGTAAAACATAGTTGTATGTATGTATGTATGTATGTATGTATGTATGTATGAATGTATGTATATACACACACATAAATTTGTGTGTGTAAGTATAGATGTGTGTGTGTGTGTATATATATATGTGTGCGTGCGTGTGTGTGTGTGTATGTATATATATATATATATCTATATGTGTGTATATATATGTATATATACACATACATATATATATATACACATACATACATACATATATATGTGTGTATATATATGTGTATGTGTGATATATATATATATATATATATATATATATATATATATATCACATGCATGTATATGTGTTGGGAATAGGGTACCATTTGGAATGCAATAAAAAATTAAAAACTCATGCCTCCAACAACTCTCCAGAGTACTGCTGTCAGTATCCAAAGACCTATTCGGTCAACTGTGCTAGCTGTGTCGCCCTGCTGTGTCGCCCTGCTGTGTCGCCCTGCTGTGTCGCCTTGCTGTGTCACCCTGCTGTGTCGCCTTGCTGTGTCGCCCTGCTGTGTCGCCTTGCTGTGTCGCCCTGCTGTGTCACCCTGCTGTGTTGCCCTGCTGTGTCGCCTTGCTGTGTCGCCCTGCTGTGTCGCCTTGCTGTGTCACCCTGCTGTGTCACCCTGCTGGGTCGCCCTGCTGAGTAGCCCTGATGTGTCGCCCTGCTGGGTCGCCTTGCTGTGTCACCCTGCTGTGTCGCCTTTCTGGGTCCCCCTGCTGTGTTGCTCTGCTGAGTAGCCTTGCTGTGTCGCCCTGCTGGTTCCCCCTGCTGTGTCGCCTTGCTGTGTCGCCCTGCTGTGTCGCCCTGCTGTGTCGCCCTGCTGGTTCCCCCTGCTGGGTCCCCCTGCTGTGTCGCCTTGCTGTGTCGCCCTGCTGTGTCGCCTTGCTGTTTCACCCTGCTGTGTCACCCTGCTGTGCCGCCCTGCTGTGTCACCCTGCTGTGTCGCCTTTCTGGGCCCCCCTGCTGTGTTGCCTTTCTGGGTCCCCCTGCTGTGTTGCCTTTCTGGGTCCCCCTGCTGTGTTGCCTTTCTGGGTCACCCTGCTGTGTCACCCTGCTGAGTCACCCTGCTGTGTCACCCTGCTGAGTCACCCTGCTGTGTCACCCTGCTGTGTCACCCTGCTGTGTCACCCTGCTGGGTCACCCTGCTGTGTCACCCTGCTGAGTCACCCTGCTGTGTCACCCTGCTGCTGTGTCACCCTGCTGAGTCACCCTGCTGTGTCACCCTGCTGAGTCACCCTGCTGAGTCACCCTGCTGTGTCACCCTGCTGAGTCACCCTGCTGTGTCACCCTGCTGAGTCACCCTGCTGTGTCACCCTGCTGTGTCACCCTGCTGAGTCACCCTGCTGTGTCACCCTGCTGAGTCACCCTGCTGTGTCACCCTGCTGAGTCACCCTGCTGTGTCACCCTGCTGAGTCACCCTGCTGTGTCACCCTGCTGTGTCACCTGCTGTGTCACCCTGCTGTCACCCTGCTGTGTCACCCTGCTGTGTCACCCTGCTGTGTCACCCTGCTGTGTCCCTGCTGAGTCACCCTGCTGTGTCACCCTGCTGTGTCACCCTGCTGTGTCACCCTGCTGAGTCACCCTGCTGAGTCACCCTGCTGTGTCACCCTGCTGTGTCACCCTGCTGTGTCACCCTGCTGTGTCACCCTGCTGTGTCACCCTGCTGTGTCACCCTGCTGTGTCACCCTGCTGTGTCACCCTGCTGTGTCACCCTGCTGTGTCACCCTGCTGTGTCACCCTGCTGAGTCACCCTGCTGTGTCACCCTGCTGTGTCACCCTGCTGAGTCACCCTGCTGAGTCACCCTGCTGTGTCACCCTGCTGTGTCACCCTGCTGTGTCACCCTGCTGTGTCACCCTGCTGTGTCACCCTGCTGTGTCACCCTGCTGTGTCACCCTGCTGTGTCACCCTGCTGTGTCACCCTGCTGTGTCACCCTGCTGCCTTTTTTATAAAGTATATTAAATTACATATTTTTTTCAATAATCTGTCTCGAAGGCAATGTGTATCCGTCCAAGCTTGCAGGTATTGCATTCTATTAGTTCAACGTTCTCACTATTTATGGAAGGAGACCCTCTGAAACACTAAACATACTTAAAGCTGATAATGTTACAATTAATGTTTTGTGTGCACCCCCTGAATTGAATGCTGTCTGTGTGCACCCCCTGAATTGAATGCTGTCTGTGTGCACCCCCTGAATTGGATGCTGTCTGTGTGCACCCCCTGAATTTAATGCTGTCTGTGTGCACCCCCTGAATTGGATGCTGTCTGTGTGCACCCCCTGAATTGGATGCTGTCTGTGTGCACCCCCTGAAATGTTTTAATTTGTCTTTGGTGATCTGTGTACCATGGATGTGGCAACCAATGGACAGCTGTTGCTTTTCAATCATTACGACATTAATGACTGCCAGGAAGTTAACATGTTTGGTTGTGTAAAAACGTATGTTTGTGTGCCATGGAGCCCAGTAAGACACTACTAACCAAGCCAGAAAGACACAGGCCGTATTTTGTATTTAATGTGAGTTTAATTTCAGCCCCTGGCTTTTGGCATGGCTTTGGCCCAATCACTCACACTGGTGTATCACTGGAATCCATTTAACTAATGAAACTAACAAAGCAAGGTCCGGCCTCATTTTTAATTGCCCAAATTTGACAACATGTTTGACATGTATGACACTTGTATATTTTAAATTATCATAGGTTGTTTTTAAAGGGATGCTTCTGGACTTTGGCAATGAGGCCCTTTTATCTATTTAACCAGAGTCATACAGGACACAGAGACATAGAACATGGGGTCCACCAGGTCATCTGATGCTGAGGAAGTAGATCTTGAAGTATCTTGAAGTATCCTTTTAAAAAGCTGCGTATGAATAGTTTTGAATAGTTTTGAAATGATTATCAGTCATTTCTTATGATTTATTAATTGATTTGTTAATTATTCTTTTGCTAGATTTTAAGATGTGTTTTTTGCATCCTTTACAAGGAAAGTAACATTATACATATTTACTTAAAATGAACTTGGCACAGATAGAAGTTCAACAAAACCTCTGATTCCGGTTACTGGCCTTTCTGGAAGATTATCTAGTTTGATGGGAGACACTAGACAGTTAGTTTATTGGCTCAGTCTCTCTCCCGCTCTCTCTCGGTCTCTCTGTGTGTGCGTGTGTGTGTCTAACGGCGGTCTAGTTGGCACCCGCTCTTCTAAATCCTGTCCAGTTGAAACAGGTTAGCGTGAATACTGGTCTTTTGGTTTACCCTGTCTGTCTTGATCCTGGAGTTTTCCACTGAACTCATGTTTACCCCCAGAGACTGTGGGCAATTGTCTGAATAACTTTTCCAAACTTGGTACACTAGACTATACTTCACAGAGAAAGCCCATTCTGAATGGGTATCTGGCAGTAGCCATGGTACAGGTATGCTTCTCAAACGGTGCCCTATTCCTACTCAAAAGTAGTGTACTATCTAGGGAATAAGGGTGCCAGTTGGGAAACGCCCACAGAGGCGAGTGTTCGAGTCTTGCCACCAATCGACAGGTGTAAGGCTTTTTATTGCTTGTAAGCAAGAACAGTCTCGGTCCGTTCATGTGCCGGTACACTGTGTGCTCACACAAAAGTGTTATGTTGAAATAGATTATTACCCCAATGCTTTATCTTTTCTTTTGTTTGAATTTGATGCACAGTGCACACGCGTGAAATGGTTTACATTCATTAGCGGTATAGTAGGATGCAGTTTAAAGGTGACATTTCTACATATTACAGAGTCTTTGCACATGCTGTTATGACTATGGCAATATTGATCGTGTTCTTTCATTCAGGTCTGGTGTTATTATATTCTGTTATTCTGTCTGTTATTATATTCTTGTTTGTCTTTCGGTAGGGAAAACCACATCAATAAAGACATGGGGGAAAAAACATTCTAGTTTTCATTGCTTTGCATGATGTATTGTTGTCTCTACCTTCTTGCCCTTTGTGCTGTTGTCTGTGCCCAATAATGTTTGTACCATATTTTGTGCTGCTACCATGTTGTTTTGCTACCATGCTGTGTTGTCGTGTGTTGCTGCCATGCTGTGTTGTCATGTGTTGCTGCCATGCTGTGTTGTCATTTGTTGCTGTCATGCTGTGTTGTCATGTGTTGCTGCCATGCTGTGTTGTCATGTGTTGCTGCCATGCTGTGTTGGCATGTGTTGCTACCATGCTGTGTTGTCTTAGGTCTCTCTTAAAGTAGTGTTGTGGTGTCTCTATTGTCGTGATGTGTGTTTTGTCCTATATATATTTTTGATTTGGGACACCCAGGAATTCATCATGACATCTGTACCTTTGACTCATGGGGGTGGTCTAGATCGCTCTCTGGAATGAACCACACAATCTACACTACCGTGAGTCCACAGAGACCAGGAGGACCGTGAGTCCACAGAGACCAGGAGGACCGTGAGTCCACAGAGACCAGGAAGACCGTGAGTCCACAGAGACCAGGAGGACCGTGAGTCCACAGAGACCAGGAGGACCGTGAGTCCGCAGAGACCAGGAGGACCGTGAGTCCGCAGAGACCAGGAAGACCGTGAGTCCACAGAGACCAGGAAGACCGTGAGTCCACAGAGACCAGGAAGACCGTGAGTCCACAGAGACCAGGAGGACCGTGAGTCCACAGAGACCAGGAAGACTGTGAGTCCACAGAGACCAGGAGGACACAGACATCAACAGCCCATCTACCTTGGTAGCCCAGAGGACACAGATATCACCTACCTTGGTACCCCAGACAGAGCGCCAAGGAAAGAACAATGTTTTGATAATGTATATGTTGTATGAGATACAGCACTAAAAGTCAATGTGCAGGGGCATCGGTTAGTTGAGGTAGTATGTACATGTAGGTAGAGTTAATTAAAGTGACTATGCATAGATGACAACAGAGAGTGGGATGGGGGGGGGCAATGCAAATAGTCTGGGTAACCATTTGACTAGGTGTTCAGGAGTCTTATGGCTTGGGGGTAGAAGCTGTTTAGAAGCCTCTTGGACCTAAACTTGGCGCTCCAGGACTGCTTGCCGTGTGGTTGCAGAGAGAACAGTCTATGACTTGGGTGGCTGGAGTCTTTGATAATTTTTAGGGGCTTCCTCTGACACCGCCTGGTATAGAGGTCCTGGATGGCAGGAAGCTTGGCCCCAGTGATGTACTGGGCCGTTCGCATTACCCTCTGCAGTGCCTTGCGGTTGGAGGCCGAGCAGTTGCCATACCAGGCAGTGATGCAACCAGTCAGGATGCTCTCGGATGATGCAGCTGTAGAACCTTTTGAGGATCTGAGGACCCATGCCAATTCTTTTCAGTCTCCTGAGGGGGAATAGGTTTTTCCCGTGCCCTCTTCACGACTGTCTTGGTGTGCTTGGACCATGTTAGTTTGTTGGTGATGTGGACATGAAGCAACTTGAAGCTCTCAACCTGCTCCACTGCAGCCCCGTCGATGAGAATGGAGGCAGGCTCAGGCCTCTTTCCTGTAGTCCACAATCTCCTTTGTCCTGATCACATTGAGTGAGAGGTTGTTGTCCTGGCACCACACGGCCAGGTCTCTGACCTCCTCCCTGTAGGCTGTCTCGTTGTTGTCGGTGACCTGGCCAGGTTTGCCAAATGGAGGGTAAGGAGAGCTTTGTATGCGTCTCTGTGTGTGGAGTATAGGTGGTCCAGAGTTATTTTCCCTGTGGTTGCACATTTAACATGCTGATAGAAATTTGGTAAAACTGTTTTAAGTTACTCTGTATTAAAGTCCCCGGCTACTATGAGCACCGCCTCTGGGTGAGCGTTTTTCTTGTTTGCTTATGGCAGAATACAGCTCATTCAATGCTATCTTAGTGCCGCTCTCTGACTGTGGTGGTATGTAAACAGCTACAACGAATATAGATGAAAACTCTCAGTAGGTAATGTGGTCTGCAGCTTATCATGAGAAACTCTACCTCAGGCGAGCAATAGCTCGAGACTTCCTTAGATATTGTGCACCAGCTGTTGTTTACAAAAATACATAGACCTCCGCCCCTTGTCTTACCAGACACCACTGTTCTATCCTGCCGCTACATCGTTTAACCAGCCAGCGGTATGTTGGTATTGTCGTCGTTCAGCCACGACTCCGTGATGTATAAGATGTTCCAGTTTTTAATGTCCTGTTGGCAGTTTAGTCTTCCCAATAACTCGGCCATTTATTGTCCAAAGATTGCATGTTTGCTAGCAGAATTGAGAGAAGTGGGGGTTTATTCGATTGCCTCCGACTTCTCAGCAGGAAGCCCGCTCTCCGGCCCCTCTTTCTCCGCCTCCTCTTCACGCAGATCATGGGGCTCTGGGCCTGTTACCGAGGGAGCCATATATCCTCCGCCTCGGGCTCGTTAGAGTCGTGAAATAAGAAAAAGGATTCTGCTAGTCTGTGGAGAGTAGTCGCAGTTCTGATGTCTAGAAGTTATTTTTGGTCATAAGATATGGTAGCGGAAACATTATCTTCAAAAAGAAGTGTATGTGTGATATAAAGTTCCAAACAACGCAGATAAACACACAAACAAAAAAACAATCGGTTGGTGGCACGTAAAATGTCTGCCCTCTGCTCCGGCGCCATGGTACATTGGTCACTGTTGGACCGCAGGTGCCTCAGCGGGTGCAGATCACAACATGGTTGCCCATGTTTTATTTCATATACATTACAGAGATACTGGACCCATTGGGCACTAGAGGATTCATTCAGTGGAAGCGGTAGGGGGGCTGAGTCAGTGGAAGCGGTAGGGGGTGAGTCAGTGGAAGCGGTAGGGGGTGAGTCAGGGAGAGCGGTAGGGGGTGAGTCAGTGGAAGCGGTAGGGGGCGAGTCAGGGAGAGCGGTAGGGGGTGAGTCAGTGGAAGCGGTAGGGGGTGAGTCAGTGGAAGCGGTAGGGGGTGAGTCAGTGGAAGCGGTAGGGGGCGAGTCAGGGAGAGCGGTAGGGGGTGAGTCAGTGGAAGCGGTAGGGGGAAGAGTCAGTGGAAGCGGTAGGGGGTGAGTCAGGGAAAGCGGTAGGGGGTGAGTCAGGGGAAGCGGTAGGGGGCGAGTCAGGGGAAGCGGTAGGGGGCGAGTCAGGGAAGCGGTAGGGGGTGAGTCAGTGGAAGCGGTAGGGGGGCGAGTCAGGGAGAGCGGTAGGGGGGGTGAGTCAGTGGAAGCGGTAGGGGGGATGAGTCGTATTTCGTCGTCTCCTATCTGCCCAACACGTTCACTGTCTACCGTAGCACTGTAGTAACTATCACACTCAACTGAACGACTTGATTAGTGTAGTGTTAGCTAGCTACATAGTTGTCTTTGCTGTCTTCGTCCAAGATAATTGTGTAGTTTAGAGTGTGGAGTCTTAGAGTGATAATTGCGTTATTATCGTATTTCGTCGTCCTCCTATCTGCCTAGCAGCTAGCCAGCTAGCATACGTTCACCGGCTACCGTAGCACTGTAGTAACTATCACACTCAACTGAACGACTTGATTAGTGTAGTATTAGCTAGCTACATAGTTGTCTTTGCTGTCTTCGTATCCAAGATAATTGTGTAGTTTAGAGTGTGTAGTCTTAGAGTGATTATCTTAATTCACCGAGGTTAGCTAGCCAGCTATTTTGTCGTCTTTAACGTAGGAGACACTCCTAGCTAGCCAATAGCCAGCCAACGTCTACTGAATAGAACTTTCGCATTCCGGTCGCATTCCGCTTCGCTCCACAGGTAGTATCACATTTTCATTTCATTTCATTACAGTCCCAACGGTGTGATTTGTTTGATCGTAGCTAGCTACATAGCTAGCTACATAGCCGTCTTTGTTTCAAAGATAATTGTGTAGTCTAGAGCGATTTTCTAGGTTAGCTAGCCAGCTATTGTCGTTCTCCTAACGCAACGTAACGTAACCAACACTGCTAGCTAGCCAGCTAGCTCCCAAAAGCAGCATTGTAGAAACTTCACACTCAACGGTACGACTTGATTAGGGTAGTGTCAACAACGCAGCTAGCCTACCCCAGCAGTACTGTATCATTTTAATCATTTTAGTCAATTAGATTCTTGCTACGTAAGCTTAACTTTCAGAACATTCGAGACGTGTAGTCCACTTGTCATTCCAATCTCCTCTGCATTAGCGTAGCCTCTTCTCTAGCCTGTCAACTATGTGTCTGTCTATCCCTGTTCTCTCCTGTCTGCACAGACCATACAAACGCTCCACACCGCATGGCCGCGGCCACCCTAATCTGGTGGTCCCAGCGCGCACGACCCACGTGGAGTTCCAGGTCTCCGGTAGCCTCTGGAACTGCCGATCTGCGGCCAACAAGGCAGAGTTCATCTCAGCCTATGCATCCCTCCAGTCCCTCGACGTCTTGGCTCTGACGGAAACATGGATCACCACAGACAACACCGCTACTCCTACTGCTCTCTCTTCGTCCGCCCACGTGCTCTCGCACATCCCGAGAGCTTCTGGTCAGCGGGGTGGTGGCACCGGGATCCTCATCTCTCCCAAGTGGTCATTCTCTCTTTCTCCCCTTACCCATCTGTCTATCGCCTCCTTTGAATTCCATGCTGTCACAGTTACCAGCCCTTTCAAGCTTAACATCCTTATCATTTATCGCCCTCCAGGTTCCCTCGGAGAGTTCATCAATGAGCTTGATGCCTTGATAAGCTCCTTTCCTGAGGACGGCTCACCTCTCACAGTTCTGGGCGACTTTAACCTCCCCACGTCTACCTTTGACTCATTCCTCTCTGCCTCCTTCTTTCCACTCCTCTCCTCTTTTGACCTCACCCTCTCACCTTCCCCCTACTCACAAGGCAGGCAATACGCTCGACCTCATCTTTACTAGATGCTGTTCCTCCACTAACCTCATTGCAACTCCCCTCCAAGTCTCCGACCACTACCTTGTATCCTTTTCCCTCTCGCTCTCATCCAACACTTCCCACACTGCCCCTACTCGGATGGTATCGCGCCGTCCCAACCTTCACTCTCTCTCCCCGCTACTCTCTCCTCTTCCATCCTATCATCTCTTCCCTCTGCTCAAACCTTCTCCAACCTATCTCCTGATTCTGCCTCCTCAACCCTCCTCTCCTCCCTTTCTGCATCCTTTGACTCTCTATGTCCCCTATCCTCCAGGCCGGCTCGGTCCTCCCCTCCCGCTCCGTGGCTCGACGACTCATTGCGAGCTCACAGAACAGGGCTCCGGGCAGCCGAGTGGAAATGGAGGAAAACTCGCCTCCCTGCGGACCTGGCATCCTTTCACTCCCTCCTCTCTACATTTTCCTCCTCTGTCTCTGCTGCTAAAGCCACTTTCTACCACTCTAAATTCCAAGCATCTGCCTCTAACCCTAGGAAGCTCTTTGCCACCTTCTCCTCCCTCTTGAATCCTCCTCCCCCTCCCCCCTCCTCCCTCTCTGCAGATGACTTCGTCAACCATTTTGAAAAGAAGGTCGACGACATCCGATCCTCGTTTGCTAAGTCAAACGACACCGCTGGTTCTGCTCACACTGCCCTACCCTGTGCTCTGACCTCTTTCTCCCCTCTCTCTCCAGATGACATCTCGCGTCTTGTGACGGCCGGCCGCCCAACAACCTGCCCGCTTGACCCTATCCCCTCCTCTCTTCTCCAGACCATCTCCGGTGACCTTCTCCCTTACCTCACCTCGCTCATCAACTCATCCCTGACCGCTGGCTACGTCCCTCCCGTCTTCAAGAGAGCGAGAGTTGCACCCCTTCTGAAAAAACCTACACTCGATCCCTCCGATGTCAACAACTACAGACCAGTATCCCTTCTTTCTTTTCTCTCCAAAACTCTTGAACGTGCCGTCCTTGGCCAGCTCTCCCGCTATCTCTCTCAGAATGACCTTCTTGATCCAAATCAGTCAGGTTTCAAGACTAGTCATTCAACTGAGACTGCTCTTCTCTGTATCACGGAGGCGCTCCGCACTGCTAAAGCTAACTCTCTCTCCTCTGCTCTCATCCTTCTAGACCTATCGGCTGCCTTCGATACTGTGAACCATCAGATCCTCCTCTCCACCCTCTCCGAGTTGGGCATCTCCGGCGCGGCCCGCGCTTGGATTGCGTCCTACCTGACAGGTCGCTCCTACCAGGTGGCGTGGCGAGAATCCGTCTCCTCACCACGTGCTCTCACCACTGGTGTCCCCCAGGGCTCTGTTCTATGCCCTCTCCTATTCTCGCTATACACCAAGTCACTTGGCTCTGTCATAACCTCACATGGTCTCTCCTATCATTGCTATGCAGACGACACACAATTAATCTTCTCCTTTCCCCCTACTGACGACCAGGTGGCGAATCGCATCTCTGCATGTCTGGCAGACATATCAGTGTGGATGACGGATCATCACCTCAAGCTGAACCTCGGCAAGACGGAGCTGCTCTTCCTCCCGGGAAGGACTGCCCGTTCCATGATCTCGCCATCACGGTTGACAACTCCATTGTGTCCTCGTCCCAGAGCGCTAAGAACCTTGGCGTGATCCTGGACAACACCCTGTCGTTCTCAAATAACATCAAGGCGGTGGCCCGTTCCTGTAGGTTCATGCTCTACAACATCCGCAGAGTACGACCCTGCCTCACACAGGAAGCGGCGCAGGTCCTAATCCAGGCACTTGTCATCTCCCGTCTGGATTACTGCAACTCGCTGTTGGCTGGGCTCCCTGCCTGTGCCATTAAACCCCTACAACTCATCCAGAACGCCGCAGCCCGTCTGGTGTTCAACCTTCCCAAGTTCTCTCACGTCACCCCGCTCCTCCGCTCTCTCCACTGGCTTCCAGTTGAAGCTCGCATCCGCTACAAGACCATGGTGCTTGCCTACGGAGCTGTGAGGGGAACGGCACCTCAGTACCTCCAGGCTCTGATCAGGCCCTACACCCAAACAAGGGCACTGCGTTCATCCACCTCTGGCCTGCTCGCCTCCCTACCACTGAGGAAGTACAGTTCCCGCTCAGCCCAGTCAAAACTGTTCGCTGCTCTGGCCCCCAATGGTGGAACAAACTCCCTCACGACGCCAGGACAGCGGAGTCAATCACCACCTTCCGGAGACACCTGAAACCCCACCTCTTTAAGGAATACCTAGGATAGGATAAAGTAATCCTTCTCACCCCCCTCCCCCTTAAAAGACCTAGATGCACTATTGTAAAGTGGCTGTTCCACTGGATTTCATAAGGTGAAAGCACCAATTTGTAAGTCGCTCTGGATAAGAGCGTCTGCTAAATGACTTAAATGTAAATGTAATGAGTCAGTGGAAGCGGTAGGGGGCGAGTCAGGGAAGCGGTAGGGGGGGTGAGTCAGGGAAGCGGTAGGGGGTGAGTCAGTGGAAGCGGTAGGGGGTGAGTCAGGGGAAGCGGTAGGGGGCGGGGTCAGTGGAAGCGGTAGGGGGCGAGTCAGGGGAAGCGGTAGGGGGTGAGTCAGTGGAAGCGGTAGGGGGTGAGTCAGGGGAAGCGGTAGGGGGGGGTGAGTCAGTGGAAGCGGTAGGGGGGGGCGAGTCAGGGAGAACGGTAGCCCGACCGCAGTTTTTGCATCCCAAATGGCACCCTATTCCCTTTACAGTTCATTCTTGACTAGGGCCATGGTCAAAAGTAGTGCACTATAGAGGGAATAGGGAGCCATTTGGGATTAGCCGGAGTCTCTGTTGCTGCATCCTGACTCCCAGGGACAGGAGGAAATGGAAACTACAGGAGGAGGAGCAGTCATGGAGGAAAAATATTCCATACTTTCTGTTGATGTCATGTTTTATGCATAGTGCCATGACTTAAAGTGTGCTTTTTGTGTTCCCTCAAATCGGTTTTTAGATGAGAAACTCTTCAACTTTTGCTGAAATAGTATTTGCTGTATTAATCAATATCTCCATGTCCAGAATGCAATGTTACTTTTTGTCACGTAGTGTATGTGTACACCCATCGAACATCTAATTCCAAAATTATGGGCATTAATATGGAGTTGGTCCCCTCTTTGCTGTTATAACAGCCTCCATCCACACTTCTGGGAAGGTTTTCCACTAGATGTTAGAACACTGCTACGGGGACTTGCTTCCATTCAGCCACGATCATTAGTGAGGTCGGACACTGATGTTGGGCAATTAGGCCTGGCTTGCAGTCGGCGTTCCAATTCAAGGTGTTCGCTGGGGTTGGTCAGGGCTCTGTGCAGGCATGTGAAGTTCTTCCACACCGATCTCCATTTCTGTATGGACCTCGCTTTGTGCAAGGGGGCATTGTCATGCTCCAACAAAATTTACAGTTGGCATTATTCATTCAGGCAGGTAGCATTCTCCTGGCATCCACCATACCCAGATTCATCCGTCGGACTACGAGATGGTGAAGCATGATTCATCACGCCAGAGAACACGTTTCCACTGTTCCAGAGTCCAATGGCAGCGAGCTTTGCACCACTCCAGGCAACGCTTGGCATTGCGCATGGTGAACTTAGGCTATAGGATATATATATATATATATCTATATATCTATATCTTAGAATGTTCAGAGCTGCAGCTTATGTATAAAGTGTCTCAGAGTAGAAGTACTGATCTAGGATCAGTCCCTCCTGTTCATGTAATCTTATTCATTGTGATTTAAAAGGAAAAACTCATCCTAAATCAGCACTTCTACTCTAAAAGGCTTGATACGGGTATGGCCCCAGTACAGTTTAAGAATTGGATGATATTAAAGCAGATAAAGGATATAGCTCACAATTACACCTTTCTCCTTGCTCTCTCCTCATCTGTTTCCTAAACCATACATAATGCCTCCTCATCTGTTTGCCAGTTCAACCATTACACTGTAACCACTCCAAGACAGACTTGATGGATGATTCCACTATGCACAGATCCTAAAGACCTAAACACGGTTTAAAATCCCAGAGATCCTCATATTCCTCCCAGGGTTCCAAAGGAGATGTGGAGAGAGAGGTTGAGTGAGTGTGAGACACACAGAGAGATGGTAAAGGTCACTCACAAAGAGAGGGCATCGCTTGTCCTTAGAGCCACCGGCCCTTCTGTCCCGTTTCCCCCTTCATTCCCTTCTCAGCTCCCCCCCCCCCCCAGTCCCAAAATGATAAAGGCGAAGAGATTAATATTCATATGTCCGAGCTACACCCCACCCCTCCCCCATAGCCTCCCCCAGGTGGACCATCTAGCCACAGCAGCAACCCAGGACGGGGGTTAATTGATGGGCCTGATAATCCCTCCGTCAAGGCTGGCTGTCGGTCAGCCAGTGTTTAAAGTATTAATAAGGAAAAATGACTGGGCCAGTGTTTCCTTGTGCAGGTAGGAAATGAGCTGCTCTTAATTAGGCCCCAGAGATCTTAAACCTGTGTAATGAGCTTCTTCTCTTCCTCGTCTTCTCTGTGTGTGCTGACTGGCTGACTGTCACAGGGCCAGAGACAGTCCCTCACTACACCACCAGAGTGGACCATGGATGGATGACACAGGGCCAGAGACAGTCCCTCACTACACCACCAGAGTGGACCATGGATGGATGACACAGGGCCAGAGACAGTCCCTCACTACACCACCAGAGTGGACCATGGATGGATGACACAGGGCCAGAGACAGTCCCTCACTACACCACCAGAGTGGACCATGGATGGATGACACAGTTTCTCAGTTATGGTAATGATGATAACTGGGAAAATGAACCGGTGAAAACAAGTATTCCGTTTGATTTTGATTTTGAGGTTAAAAACACTGCACTGAAATGCTTATGTACTGTTTATGAATGTGGTATGTAAGGTTTAGGAAGGCAGTATGAATGTGTTATGTATGGTTTAGGAAGGCAGTTTGAATGGTTTAGGAAGGCAGTATGAATGGTTTAGGAAGGCAGTATGTATGTGTTATGTATGGTTTAGGAAGGCAGTTTGTATGTGTTATGTATGGTTTAGGAAGGCAGTATGTATGTGTTATGTATGGTTTAGGAAGGCAGTATGTATGGTTTAGGAAGGCAGTATGTATGGTTTAGGAAGGCAGTATGTATGGTTTAGGAAGGCAGTATGTATGGTTTAGGAAGGCAGTATGTATGGTTTAGGAAGGCAGTATGTATGGTTTAGGAAGGCAGTATGTATGGTTTAGGAAGGCAGTATGTATGGTTTAGGAAGGCAGTATGTATGTGTTAAGTATGGTTTAGGAAGGCAGTATGTATGGTTTAGGAAGGCAGTATGAATGTGTCATGTATGGTTTAGGAAGGCAGTATGTATGTGTTATGAATGTGTTATGTATGGTTTAGGAAGGCAGTATGAATGTGTTATGTATGGTTTAGGAAGGCAGTATGAATGTGTTATGTATGGTTTAGGAAGGCAGTATGAATGTGTTATGTATGGTTTAGGAAGGCAGTATGAATGTGTTATGTATGGTTTAGGAAGGCAGTATGAATGTGTTATGTATGGTTTAGGAAGGCAGTATGTATGTGTTATGTATGGTTTAGGAAGGCATTATGTATGTGTTATGTATGGTTTAGGAAGGCAGTATGTATGTGTTATGTATGGTTTAGGAAGGCATTATGTATGTGTTATGTATGTGTTATGTATGGTTTAGGAAGGCAGTATGTATGTGTTATGTATGTGTAATGTATGGTTTAGGAAGGCAGTTTGTATGTGTTATGTATGGTTTAGGAAGGCAGTATGTATGTGTTATGTATGGTTTAGGAAGGCAGTATGTATGTGTTATGTATGTGTTATGTATGGTTTAGGAAGGCAGTTTGTATGTGTTATGTAT